>NC_090779.1:17275000-17457500 GCF_040054535.1 Antennarius striatus | reverse complement strand
TACATGGGCATCAAGCCAATCGGGAACACCAAATGCATAATGTGTGTATTTATTCTTGGAGGGTGTTATGTTAACTTTGTGATTAATATAAATAAACAGCTCGTCTGACTTGCAAATTGAATACTGGATGAGCTTTACTTGGGAAAAAGATACTGGCAAGGTGTAGCTATGGTGACTAAAATGAGCATGTGAGCAGAGACACGCTGCATTTAACTTTGGGCCCTTAGAGACTGGCTCCCTGACAGAAAAAAAAATGCACCTGCTACCTTGGCTAAACTTAAACATAAGCTTTGTTAGCGGCTGCTGTAGTCTGGGTAAAATCTTCATTTGAAGATCTTGTGCCTCGTGTCAGTCGAGATTCTGTTCAGCAGTTGCACATCTGAAGCAAGATCAAAATTGATCAAAATGCAGGCTCACTTTTTTCCCCATCTTCTAACACACTATCATCTCATAACATGAACAGGGATGCCATAATTGTCCGTTAGTTAGTTATTCCACCAAATATCTTCACAACCGTTGCCGATAGTAAGATGAAACCAGAAGCACATTACTCAGGCAGCCAAGGGGATGAAAATGAGATGATGACCTTGACCTTGAGAAAAGTAGGTCAAGCTCAAATTTCAACTTTTGTACACTCAGGAACTGGATAAGATAAAATTTTGAATTCAGGGGTGTCGTGGGATGTTGCAGTCTCTGACTGCCTTGGTTGTTGTTCATCTCTGTTTCTGTGCAACTGCAAGCACATGCATGAATGTATGCATATTTCTTATTGTATATACAAGGAAACCTTGGTTTTCGAACGCTTTAGACATAGAACAAATCGTAATTTGACCAAAAATTCGGAATTTTTGGGTCTTACAAGTCGAACAAAATTTGGAAGTCAAACGCGAAACAAGCGCAGTAACATCCTGTGTTTCCTGTGTTTGCTTCTTTTTTTTACATTTCTTTGATATGTTTCAGGCGGCACGGTGACACAGTGGTTAGCACTGCCGCCTCACAACACGGCGGACGGGTTTGAGTCCCGCTCTGTGCAGAGTTCGCATGCTCTCCCCGTGTCTGCGTGGGTTCTCTCTGGGTTCTCCGGCTTCCTCCCACCTCTAAAAGCATGCACTTCAGGTTGATTGGCCGGTCCAAATTGCCCGTAGGAATGAGTGTGTGTGTGTGTGCATGGTTGTATGTCTTTGTGTGGCTCCGCGGTGCAATGGTATCATGCCCGCCTCACGCCCTGTACTGCCGAGATAGGCTCCGGCTCCCCGTGACCCACTGCGGCGGATGCAGCGGTGGCAATCTGAAAATGACTGACTGACTGACTGATATGTTTCATTACTATACAGTTTGATATATAAATGACATTATGAAATAACATTTAGTATGTGGAGACAGAAGCAGAAAATGGATGGATATTATGTCGAAAAAAGGTAGTTTCCTAGCCTCTTGGAATGGATTAAGACCATTTACATTATTTGTAATGGGAAAATGTATTTGGAATTTGAACAAATCGGTATCCGAACAGCCTTCAGGAACGAATTGTGGTCGGAAACCGGGGTTTGCCTGTACATGTTTGACCAACATTTGTCTCTCCAGAGGCTTCCTGACTTATGGATTTTCATTGGGGACACTCCGCACTGCAGAGGACAACTCTGTCCCATTCAATCATCTCCGCTGTTCTTCTACGTTTAACCCCTCTCACCTTCCACCCCCCACCCCTGGCGGTAGCCAATGACCTGGTTTTAACTTTCCACACTCCTGCACCAAACCTTGACATCCCGGCCTGAGTTTGACTCAAATTCTACTTGATGTCAAGACACATTATACTCTGATATGTCAGTGATTAAATTGACTCTGGCAAGGACATGACTGTGACCCGTATGGACTTGTGCAGGTTAACATCTTGTCTTTCTTTTGATCCAAACATTTTCATTACTAAGAAGTGTAGTGAGCAAAGTGGAGAAAAAACCCTTCTTAAATCAAGCAAATCATGCTGAGGGTAGACGAGGATGTGATGCCTAAATATCTCAATCTTCATTTCAAGAAACACATGCAAACAGGAAAAATCAAGTACATGACAGCATATGCAAACTCTCTTATTCTCTGTTCTGCTTCTTCCTTTATATTTTTCTCTCCGTTTTGCCCACCAAGTATCAACACCCCCCCCCCTCCACTGGCTTCGCATCTCCAGGCTCAGGAAGCGACATACAGTAGCATGTATCTGCCATTTCCTTGGTCTCTGGCCCCCGAGCCATTTCAGAAGGGATCAATGCCTGCTCTCTAATCACAGCTCTACTGGCGGAAGAGAAGCAGAGAAACAATCTGTAATGCTCCTCCTTTCTGTACCTCTCTTGGACTTTATTGTTAGCTCTTAGTTTTCTGTGCAACCAGCCTGACATCTAGTGTGTGTGAGTCGTGTTTGGGAATACAGCTGAAGGCAGATATTTTACCAACGTAAAATATCCATGCATTTTATCCGTCTCTGAAAAATGTCAATTTGGCAATACGTTCCGTTTAATACTGTGCCAACATTTCTCCTTGATATCTTCTGTGTCATGTTTTGATGTTTCTGCTGGGTTGCTTGCGCATTCACTGTCTGACTTCCCTTCTGTTTTCATTATTTTTCACTAACCACGCTTGCATGAGAGCTGCTCATTAATGAATAAATGAATTGATTATATCTTGTTTGATTCACCATCATCATTAGGTGTCTCTCTCCCTTGGTAACGACCTCAATAATGGTGCTGACTTTAATGGAATTTTAATTGATTTAGTTCTTTTTCTGTAGTGCATGTAGCTCACACCCCTCAGAAGGAGGTGAGTGGAGGAGCTGATACTTAACCGCGCAAAACATTTCCTGGCTGGGGATGTTTTCTTTTTGGAAAGTGGTTGTACATTGTGAAACATCAAACTGAATCAAATCAAACAAACCACTTCATATTGGACTGTTTGGGTAAAATGATGAGAGTAATTCTGATATGATTGAATGATCAAGCAGTTGACTGAAAAATATATATGTCTTGGCTTATTTGAAACTGTTCATACATGCAGCAGCGATGCCCTTGGGTCCTCTCACTGGCTCCTCCAGATGGGAAGACAAAATACACTAAACCAGGATCATACTAGGCCTTTATAAAGGTCAGCGTTACAGAAGTGGAGGGGTCATCAGATATTTATTCAGGCGTTGACTGACTGATTGGAAACCAACAGCAAGATATGCATGACTGATTTTAACATTTAAATTTTTATTTATCCATCCATCCATCCATCCATCCATCCATCCATCCATCCACTTCCGCCTATCCAGGGTCGGGTCGCGAGGGCAGCAGCTTAAGCAAGGAAGCCCAGACTTCTCTCTCCCTAGCCACTTCGTCAAGATCCTCTGGGAGAATCCCAAGGCAGTCCCAGGCCCGCCGGGAGACATAGTCTGTCCAGTGTGTCCTGGGCCTCCTCCCGTTAGGACGTGCCCGGAACACCTCACCAGGGAGGCGTCCAGGAGGCATCCTAACTAGATGCCCGAGCCACCTCATCTGGCTCCTCTCGATGCGGAGGAGCAACGGCTCGACTCTGAGTTCCTCCCGGATGACCGAACTTCTCACCCTATCTCTAAGGGGGAGCCCGGACACCCTGCGGAGGAAACTCATTTCGGCCGCTTGTATCCGGGATCTCGTTCTCTCGTTTTTAGATCGACTGGTAAATTGAGAGCTTTGCCTTTCGGCTCAGCTCCTTGTTCACCACGACGGAGTGATACAGAGTCCACATCACTGCAGACGCTCCACCGATCCGCCTGCCAATCTCCCGTTCCATCGTACCCTCACTCGTGAAGGAGACCCCGAGATACTTGAACTCCTCCACTTGGGGCAGGATCTCATCCCCACCCAGAGAAGTCCAATAACTGAACACCATTCGGGTTCTGATCAAGGGGTCCGTTCCTCCCAATCACGCCCTTCCAAGTCTCACTGTCATTGCCCACGTGAGCATTGAAGTCCCCCAGCAGAATGATGGAGTCCCCAGTGGGAGCGCTCTCCAGCACCCCCTCCAAGGACTCCAAAAATGGTGGGTACCCTGAACTGCTGTTTGGTGCATAAGCACAAACAACAGTCAGGACCCGTCTCCCCACCCGAAGGCGGAAGGAGGCTACCCTCTCGTCCACCGGGGTGAACCCCAATGTACAGGCACCAAGCCGGGGGGCTATAAGTATACCCACACCTGCTCGGCGTCTCTCACCATGGGCAACTCCAGAGTGGAAGAGAGTCCAACCCCTCTCGAGAGGACTCGTACCAGAGCCCAAGCTGTGTGTGGAGGTGAGCCCGACTATATCTAGTCAGAACTTCTCGACCTCACACACCAGCTCAGGCTCCTTCCCTGCCAGAGAGGTGGCATTCCACGTCCCAAGAGCCAGCTTCTGTAGCCGGGGATCGGATCGCCAAGGTGCCCGCCTTTGGCCACTGCCCAGCTCACAATGCACCCGACCCCTATGGCCCCTCCCACAGGTGGTGAGCCCACGGGAAGGGGAACCCACGTTGTCCTTTCGGGCTGCGCCCGACCAGGCCCCATGGGTGCAGGCCCGGCCACCAGGCGTTCGCCTTTGACCCCCACCTCTAGACCTGGCTCCAGAGGGGGGCCCCGGTGGCCCGAGTCCGGGCAAGGGAAAACGTGGTCCATTGTTTTTATTCATCATGAGGGGTCTGTGAGTCGTCCTTTGTCTGTTTGTTTGTTTTTATTTATATATACAGTGTATATACGTACATGTACTGTATATATACAGTATATATACACACACACACTATATATATATATATATATATATATATATATATATATAGTATATATATATGTATATATGGATGATTAGGTGTCTCTAATGATATATATAGATCATTATTCTTTGTTTGTCTGAGATGAGAACATCTATGAGCCTCTCAAAGTTTTAAAGAAGGAATTCATTTGTGAATAAGTCCTACATGAGTAACAAACTGATCATGGCTGAGTTGTATGAGTTGCTTTATACCATTTTAAAATTTGAGGTGGCAGAGATTTTAGACAATTGATCAGGAAACATCTCTACAATTTCCCTAACCTAACCTTATCTGTTTGAAAACGGTTACTGCAAACAGAACATTTAAATTAATTCAATATTACTCATATGTTGAACCAATAACGCTCTTTGCAGTGCATTATGGAATTAAAATGTGTGATTTTAGTGAGAATGGAGTGGAAAAGCACTATTGACACATTTTTCCACTATGAGCAACAGTCATTGCAGGGAAACTATTTGGCAAGAAAGGTCATTATCCAGTGCTTATTTAAAGATTTTTTAATATGTTGTCACATACTGAATTGTGTCTTAGTACATGTACTTTACTGAATTGTATCAACAATTTCTGTTGATGTGCTTAATACAAAATAGTGCTGCTGGCATGGATAAGCACTCATATTTACCTGGAACAGAAGCTTCCATTCGTCATTACACTCCCTCTTTTTCCCTTATAATTGCCTGTGACAGTTGTGCGGTTGTTGTCTGTGTGTCATTAGTCCAAGCGCCTCTGCTGATAAGCTTCTGAGTGCAGGTAGCTGGTGATGTTCCAGTGCCTGTCATAAATAAAATGCATAATCACTTCAGCTGCACTGTAATAACCTCTTCACTGCTGTACTCCCCTGCTCTCATCACCACACTTGCCATGGGGTGAAGTGGGTTACACAGTTTTGTGTGTGTTTGTCTTCTTATTAGAATTCATTTTGTATGAATAGGAAGTTAAAGAAGAAGAAGGAAGTTTAAAAAATTGGACATTGTTCTATTTCTAGGTGGTTCTGTCAGCTAGGGCTGACATTCTCAGTATATATCTTGTTGTCCTTTAAATTGGTGTTCAGATGATTTGTTAAATGCTGGTTAAAAGTGGCAGTTGATTATATTTTTCTAGAAATGGTTCAAAACTTATAGTATGCTGTGTACTTCACTGAAACCCTCACATGCTTTTATTTAAGTTAATGATGCACAGCATTTGTTCCTTAAGGGCCTGGGATGTAGATGTAATGTAAGATCCGGGGGCATAAATGGAATATATCTATAATTAATGTTATCCTGACATAAGTGTACCCACACGTCTCTTTGTTATCTTAGAATTATGAAATTCAATCAATGCATCATTCATTAGTCATGTGATGCAGCTGGGTTCTTTTGGGAAGAAGTCGTATTAAAACCACAAGTGATGCAAACTACCTAGACAGTTATATGATCTGCATTACCGTTTGAATTGATGACAAAAATTCACAAAATACATCAGTACCCTGAGTTGTTGTGTTTATAAATAATTTCAGGTCAGTATCAAGGCTTGAATTTCATCAGATACTCAGAAATCATGAAGAGCTACAGAAAAGTCTTAAAGCTATCAACAGAAAAGACAATCCTGGATGACAACGGAGGTCATGTGCAGTGGAGCTAATTTTCTATTAGGCTTCACATGTGTCATGTAGTTTCTCACCAAAAACGAGTTGAAGACATATTTTTTCAGAATCCTAAACCTATTAAGTCAATCCAGTGCAGATTATTCAATCTTTCATTCATTTTCCCTAACCGCTTCATCCACTTGCGCGGGTCGCGGGGAGCTGGAGCCTATACCAGCTGACTAAGGGCGTGAAGCGGGGAAAACTCCAGGCGCGGCGGCAGTGCACTGCGGAGCTCAGTGCACATCATTGTAGATCAATACAGATTTAATGCGCTTGTTTTATCATAAATCTACAGAGGAATCTATATTCATGCAGTTTATTCAATGTTAAAAATCATATCTTGTCATCCCCTTACGGTGGAACAAGGAACAGCACTCTGTCATTCAGACTTTTTGTGTGTGTGTGTGTATGTGTGTGTCTGTGTGTGTGTGTGTGTGTGTGTGTGTGTCTAGGTGTGTGTGTTTCTAGGTGTGCGTGTACACAAATGATTATTATTCTGAAATTTATTTGCAAAGTTTACATTAAGCTTGATGTGGATTATTTGATATTTGGAACAACGACCATCACACTGTCCTGAATCTTCTAAAAACAGCTAAAGCAATTTATTTCTTGTTTTGTTGTGGACTATTTGAGGCCATTGTGTTCATACAAAAATGGTCATTTTGGATGTATACCTAAGATGAAAGTTGTATTCATATTCTAATTATACTGTTAAATTTAATAATTACATTATTATATTGTTTGGTCTTTAGGACACACTGAGCGTATCATCTAGTGCCCACTGGCCTAAGCCTTTGTGTATCTGAGTGATGGTGTGTTTGTGCATGCTTGTGCACCTTTGGGGAGATGTTAGTGGCTTATGAAAGCCATTCTGTCCTTCCCGCCATCCTAATGCCCCACCATGGCCCTGGCTCTCTGCGCTGTTCTCGGGCAGCCAGCCGACCAGAATACAGGATCAAACGCAGTAGGAGGAGATCTCAGTGGCTTCAGTCGGATGCTCTTTCATCTCTCCTCTGCCATGGCAGCACATACTCTAATGCTTTATTTTCAGCTCACACAGGGAAGGGCCTCACAACAAAGAGAGCTTTCTGAGTGAACTCTTCTATGTCTGTCTAGCTTTTTCAATTCGACTTTAACTGACTCTTCCTTGATAGAAATGCAGATCAAGATAGATATAGATATGCATGGCAATTTTACATGCATTTCTTCTCCCTGATGGCAGACAGGGTAAATGTGTGTTTATTTCTCACAATTCCCCTCAAAAGGTTCCAGAGCAATGAATAGATTTGTTTAAAATGATATTTCCTTTGCGAGGAAATGATGCTGGTAGGCATTTCCTCTTCTTCTTAAGAGCAATATTTTCAATGAGTGGTTTCAGTTTCTGAGTTTCTATGAGTTTGTCATTTTTTGCTTCCATGACAGAGACTCTTTTTATGGGAATGGATTGTTGACCCCAAGCCAAACCCCCAACCTGGAGACCTAGTTATTGCCTTTTGTTTGACCTCTAAACCAGAACCTGTCCGGCATGGTTGAAGCTGCTGGGGGAGTTAAAGCCCCAACCAGATATAAATGACAGAGTCCATTTGGAATTCAAATCCCCCCACCATGATAAGGTAGCAGCACATGCGCTAAATGTAGGGACTGACACTGAGGGCAAATAACAAAATTGTCATTTGAACAGGATGGGATCAATTACAAATTAATCGGAATTGATTAAGTGCGTTAGTATTGAATCGATTTCCTAATTAGCTAATAACTAACTAAAGATAGGTGAGTTTCACTGTTGTGAAGGTTGTCTTCCAAGTAACCTCCTCCAGTGAGCTAGACAGACAGACAGAGAGATAAACAGAGAGACAGACAGATAGATTTGATCAATAATAATTCATAGTTTCAATTACGCTGAATTAGCTTAGATGTCCAAAACATCAAACAGGGATAGCCTCTTTCAGGAAGAGAACATTTCCAAGGGAATAAAAGAACAAGTGTAAAGAGGTTATCTAGGGACTGGCATTATTCTAAGACAACAAAATTGTCACACATCTGATGTTCTCTGTCTAAATTGTAAATTCAACTTGTGTTCTGAACTTGACTGGTTTGAGCAGAGGGCAGGCTCACAACTATAAATGATAACTCTCTAACCCAAACAGGACACAGCTGTTTTTTCCTGATGAAATTTAATAAGCTTCCAGTGTGTCTGGCAGGGTATAAAGCACCTCTCTGCTCTCTCATCAACCTGTGACTTGTAACTTTACTCTGAGTTTAAATAGATGCTTCTTTTAGAATTTATTCATGGCATTGACAAAGACATCATGAAAAATAATAATGTGTTATTGTGTGTTTTATTGTGTTGATGGAATAGAATACTGGGAAAAATATAGAAACAGACAAATAGACACATATAAACAATAGACAGAAGAAATAACACTGGCCGGTCCCAAATTAACCATAGGTGTGAGTGTGTGCTTGTATGTTTGTCTCTGTATATGTGTGGCTCAGCGGTGCACTGGCGTTACGCCTGGAGTGTCCCCTGCTTCACACCCCCAGTCGGCTGGGATAGGCTCCAGCATCCTGCAACCTACAACAGCGGAAGAAGCATATTTATAAATACTGTACATGCATGCCTTACCTCTGCAGTCACATTTCAGTGAGTGGCCTGTCCTTTCTGCTCCCTAGTGTTCACAGATGCCTGTCACGTCACCATGAAAAGAGAAGAGGGAGGAGAGCCTGACAGAGTCTCAACGGCCCCCGATGGAGAGACAGTCGGATTGAGAGGTGTTGCTGATGCCTGAGAAGCAGGGCTTAATATCCCCTCTATATCCTCTCTTCGTGCCGTCTGGCACCACAAGGCCCAGTGCTGACGTCAGTGTTATTTCTGTCCATCTCTTGGTCAGGGAGGGGTCATTATTTCTAATGCATTATTCACACAAGCAGCATCCACCTCAACAGACTTATCTCTACAGGGCAAATCGACAGTCACCCCCGCCTCAGCAGCTTAATAAAAACACAAAACACAGAATGGCTGTGGCGTCACCCTTTGTGCTTAATGCTGGGTGTTTAAATGTTTGTACTTGCAAGTTATTATTTCAGTAGTTGTATATCGTAATTTCTCTCTGTCACAAAATAGACTAGTTTGTTTTTTTATAGGCTTTTGTATTTATTTTGTCCTTCTCTCTGATCAGACAGTAGACAAAAGAGTGAAAGACAATGATTCGTTCTTGCTGAAATGGTTCTAAACATGAATTTTTTCGGCCACTGGATTTATGAAGTTGAATAATCCACACATACACCTATTGCATAAATAAACTCTCCCTGACATTAATACTCATCTGGGGCTTTATAAAGGCAGGAGACTCTTCACGTTTCATTTAGTATTTTTGAATTATTCCACCTGTAAAGCAAACAGAGGCGAGGCTTTTACATTCCACTCTGCCTGCCCAGCGATAGCATCCTGCTGTCTTCCACTGCATGTCTGTGTTGTCAGTTCACCACATTGAACAGCCTGCTTGGAGGCTACTCCCATTATACCCATAATTCAGTTGTGTTGCTGATACTATATAAGTGCCCTCAGGAAGGAAATACATCCATCCATTTTCTTGTAAAGGAGAGGATCACAGGCATCTCATTTACGGGTCATGGGTGTTTCTGGAGCCAATCCCCGCTGGCTACGGATGAGAGGCGGGGCACACCCCAGGTGACACGCCAGCTCATTGCGGGGCCATACGAAAGAAAAAAAACCACTCCCCCTCATAGACAATTTGGGGTCATCAGTCCATCTAAATTACATGTGGGAGGAGCCAGAGAACCCTGAGAGAACCCACACAGACATGGGGAGAACATACAAACACCACACAGAAAGGTATCAAACCCGGAACCTTCTCTCTGTGAGGCAACAGTGCTGCCTGTAGTAAATTTTATTTATGTAGTTTATTTTTTTTCAGACATGTTAATATAACCGACTTCACACCTTCATCACATTTACAACATCAACAACAACATCCTTAAAAAAAGGGCTGACAGGTAGAAGCCAATGAGCTTGTGAAATTCCTTCCCCCAGAATCAACAACATCTCTCTCATTTCAATAAATTTGATAGAGTTGAGTAATCTTCTTTCATGACCATTTTATTATTCTTAATTACCTATGAATAGTTCACTCAGTTCAGTTTCCCTAATTATTATCCATCTGCACTGACAACATGCAAAAAAGACTGATTTATTAAGGGGAAAAGATTCACAATGGAAAGTTCACCTAATTCATACTCACTGGGGAGATATGGAAGGAATAACAACTTGTTCAGTGAACACAGTGTGACTATTACAAATACAGAAAAAATATAGAGTGGTATGTTATGACATAGCTGAGAATGCTGACAGGTTGCACCCTCTCCAAAATAAAAACTGTGTTTATATACAGCTATAGTTTTGGGAGACGTGACTAAACAGATCTAGTAATCAAATGATCCACCTCATCTCGCAAGACTAGAAAAACAGACTAAAAAAAAAAAGCTAGAGATTTTTTCTTGTGGCTTGAGCAGTTGGAAGACAAACATTTAAAACATGTTTATAGACGACATCTTACAGTCTGAGCAACATAAGGCAAACGTCAGTGTTTTGGCAGCATCTACCAGTCTTTGTCTGTACACTTCTTTAGTAAGACAATTCAAATGCATCTTATTAACACAGACACTACTGTAGCATCCTGAGTTTACTTCGTGCAACAAAATTGTATTACAACTGTTTCAATCAAACTGACAGCAACAGGGTTCTAGGTTTGAATCCCAACCTAAGGTTCTTATATGCGGCACTTTTATGTTCTCATTGTGTCTGTGTGTATCCAAATGGTGAACTGTAACTTCCTCCTGCAGTCTCCACTGCTGAATTTGTAGCCATGGGTGTGAGTGGTTGTCTAAATCTTGGCCTTGTGATGAACGGGCGATCTGTCCAGAGTGTATTCCACCTCTGCCCCATTGTCAGCAGGGATAGGCTCCAGCGGCCCACTCAAGGATAAGACATTATGTATGATGGATGCATTAGGATTACCTCAGTCAACATGTTGAACCTGGATCCGCTGAAGGTGATACAAGAAGCACTGGAAAGACGTATGGCCAGCAGGTTGTAAACAGTTACTTCGCAATTTACATGTCAAGTTGGACCAAAGTACCACTGGCGTTCATTTGGAGCGAAATTTGGATCAATGTCAGTCCAATATGCACCCTCCTCTTATGGCTTTGTTGTCCCACTTACTCCTTGGGGAAATATATAACTCTTGATCAGTTTAATGCTTTAGTATTTACATCAGCTCCTGTCTTACTTATCTGTTAAGTTGTTTTGGCAGTGTACCATGTCTTCTCTGCAATACCAAGAGTTTTTGTCAAAATTTTAAAACCAGTTCATTGGTGTTGTATGATTTTCCAGCCACCTGCATGTGTACTGCTCACTGCAAGACCCCCCATTAGTATCCGTTCATAGATGTTTCCCTTCATAAAATCAACTATTTGACGTACGTTTCTGATGATTATATGGAAATGCACCCTATATGATCTGTTATAACACAGCAGCAGTGCCACAGTTATCAAATTGCCATGCCTTATGCAGGCATTAAGCAAGACTGAATTTTTTTGTCTGTACCTCAATAAGTCGGACAGACACACAATATTTATTCATTAGAGATATAATGTCTCCCTTCCTATTCTCAGGATACTGAATATTTAAGACTGAGAGGAAAGGAAGCTGATGGACATACATCACAGTCACCAGCTGCCTTCCCTAATATGGTAATTGATATGGTAATTTTCAGATACAGGATGATGACCTGTGCTCAAGCAGAAATCCCAGGCTTTATTGGATAATGAACAGACAGAAACCAGTCCCACCAAAACTCATAAGGGGATTCACAATTCACTCTGATAATGTGATGTATTTGATGATATTGTGTGAACTGCATATGCTCTATGTCAGCATGACTTTATTTCTGTGTCTTCCCCTCTCCTCTTCTCTCCATTATCCCTCTTTTCATTCTACATCATACTGGCTGTGATATGCTAATACATCTGCCTTCAGCAGCTCTTACCAATTTTACCTTTGTGAGGACAATGTGTGGGTGCTCTGTCGCTGTGACTGTTTGTTTTCTTTAATCAATTTATTTTCCCACAGGCGCTTCACTTCCCTCTGCTTCGGTTTGGCACAAGGCCTGACAGGCAAATGTAGTGTAATTTGTACTGTATTCCAGGCAGGTAGCTTTGTGTGTTTTTGACATTCAAATCATTATCTTAATTGCTTTGCCTTTCTTTGATGGCTTAAGGGTGACTAGCCAGTGAACTTGAACACGCAGCTCGTAGTGACTGACCCTTTTGTCAGCTCTCACAACACACACGCACTTGAAGCAATTACTCAGACTAATTAACAATGAGGCCACTGAAATAATTACCTTTAGTAAAGTAGAGTAGAGTGACACACTGAAGTGCTATGTTCTGTTCTTATTTGTGCTTGTGTGCTTGTAAATGACTTCCATTTGATCAGTAAATCGAGGCAGATGTAACCTCCACATGGAAGGTCCTCTTTCTCTTCATTAAACCTTCTGACAATCCAGGAAGTGGCATCCAAAGATAACAGTTGTAGACTCTTGCACCTTCTCTCCTATCATCCTGACATTAATGCCTCTCACACAAGCTCAGTCTTAATTGTTGATGACAGTCAATTGTGACGTCAGCTGTTCACATCAGCTATTCACAGTAATCTATGAGCACTGGGACACCTTTAGTTTTGACATGTCTAGGTGATGTCGATTTTTTGAAAATAACTCTCTGTATTTCCTGTTCCTTCATGGTACTGTTATGCCCGCCCTTTGGGGCAGCAGTAGCTCAGTCGGTAGAGCGGGTCGTCCAATGATCCAAGATTGGCGGCTGGATTCCCGCTCCTGACCATTCACTCTTTGAGTGTGAGCTCGCAGTGGGGGGTGCCAACTCACCTCTTGAGCACTGTCGAGGTGTCCTTGAGCAAGGAGCCGTCCCCTCACAAGCTGCTCATTCAGGGTGTTCTAAAGATGGGGCTGCCCATTACTCGGCCTCCCTGTATTCACTGCATGCCTACAGGCCCCTTGTGTGTGTGCTTGGTTGTTTCAGGGGCCTGTACAAAAAAAATGTATGCATGATTACTAACAGACTAACCACGACTGACAACTTCTTCCTCTTCTTCTTCTTCCCAGAGGTCCACATCAGTCCCCTGTTTGGAGAGCTGGAGATTCCTCTCCTCGGAGATGATCGAGAAATCAGCCTGCACAAAGCCAACAAAAAATACTGTACAAATACTGTGTAAAAGTAAACCTTAAAGGACTGTGTGACATAGCGCCCACTGCCTGGGCCAGCAGGATGACGGGAAATGGACCTGACCCACAATGGAGACTTGTGGGTCAGGTCCAAACCTCCCCTCAAGAGAAAAAACAGCAGACCTCCAGTGGAGAATTTTACATGGTGCCATCGGTTCCAATGCTTTATCTGATTTTAACTCTGCTGTGTCCAGCCAGTGTCCCTTCTGTCCCCTTCGTGAGACAGTCTTTTTTATTATTGGTTTTTAGTGTTTTTGAAGCACTTTAATACTTTCATCTAATGAAAAATTGTAAAATGTTTGAATGTGATTAAAGTGTTTTTCAAAAATAAAACTAAAAACTCGCTACTTGCCAATCATCATCCAGTCTTTTCACCCTTTACATCAGCCTCAGCATCCACCACCACCACCACCACCAGTGTTTTGACTACATGAGGGATTTATTTTACTGCTGTTGCTCAGATCCAATGTTCAACATCAATTTCCCTGAAGAGTCCAAGAATCAAAGACTTTCTGACAAATTGATCACATTAATTCAGTTTCTTAATTAATTTATTGTGTTTGGGATTACTGGGGGGGCTGGACTTTGGGTGTGAGATGGGGTATACCCTAGACAAGTTACCAGTTTTTTGAAAACCCACATGAAAACAAATGATCGATCACACTCCCGTTCATGCCTATGGGCAACTTAGAGTCACCATTTCACCTCTATATCACATGTCTATAGTGATGTGAAGCAGCAGCACCCTGATTATCACATAATTTGCCATAGCGCATCATATGTGTTAATTACTGCATGTCACATTAACAACTATCTTCACTTCACTCATCTGTCAGGAATAAATGGAGCCTGTATATTTCTTATTTGATTCCCACGGATCTGAAATCTGACCCATGTATTTGCTTTGGATTTTTTTTTTTTTTACAATTGATGCTTCTTGGAATTTGCACCACATAAACATAAGGCAGATCATCAATTAAATTAATTGCATTTAACTTATTTCTCAAAGCTCTCCACTTTTTCAAAATATGCACATTTTATTCATTTCTTTAACTCATTCATTCATTTATCTTCTATACCCTCTATTGTCCACTGTCGCACGTCGCGGGGTCCTGGAGCCTATCCAAGCCGACAGGGGGCATGAGGCATGGGACACTCCGGGCATGACGCCAGTGCACCGCGAAGCCACATACAGAAACAGACAAACACACACGTACACACTCACACCTGCAGACAATTTCATACCAGCAAGTTCACCTAAATTGTATGTTTTTCAGAGGTGGAATTAAGCTGGAGAACCAGGAGAGAACCCACGCAGACACAGGGAGAACATGCAAACTCTGCTCAGAACTCCGCACAGAGCGGGACTCGAACTGGGAACTGCCTTGTTGTACTGCGACAGCGCTACCCACTGCGTCACAGTGCTGCCTGTACATTTTAATCAATAATCACAATATATGGTTTCTATGGTGACCATGCCCCTGTCTCTGCTCATATCATCTTTTAAATATCTGCATAATAACTCTTTTTATTTTTATCACCTTCCAGAGGCCAACACCAGCATAGGAAGACTGCTTAAAGCTTTCTCACGACAATCACGTTCTATCCCTGTAAGTTTGTGTTTTTCATTACAGAAATATTTAAGGGATTTCTGTAAATTTTAATACAACAATTCATTTGTGAAATGACTTTATTAGATAGAATTTGACACGTCATTCATTGGTTCATGTTTATGTTTTGGTAATTACTTCTGGGGGCTAGGGTGATGGAGATTTCATTAGTTTCCTTGCTCCTGTCTCAGCAAACAATTTACCTGGACTCATTAAGTATCAGACATGACACATCAGACAAACCTTTCTGCCAGTATCCAAGATGCCAAAGTCTGGCTTCACTGAAAAGCTGCTACATCCCCTAAAAATTCCTCACATCCCCTAAAGATTTATTCAGGTTTTTGGTAGTGAACACATGTTTTAAACTGAACGTTAAATAAAAAAAAAAAAGCTGCTCTTCCTGCTTTTTGCAAGCCTATGCAGTGAACTCATAGAGCGGAAATGTATGTATCTCTCAAGAGTGTATTTCAAATCTATTAAGAATCCCTTCATGGCTTTTTATTTTGGATTTTCCATCTTAAAATATAATTTAAATGTATTATTTTTGATTAACTCCAAATACAATATTTTTTGTGAGATTTGTGTGTGCTCGGACTCACAAATATTTTCTTTGATGTTTTGTTCAACTGTGGAATGTCTTTTTTTTACTTCTGCCTCATTTCCCTTAATGAACTATTAGCTGTGTTCAGAGGGAACTTTGACATGTGTTGTCTGAGTTTCTAATAGCTGACATTTTCTTTTCTTTTTACCAATAAAAGCCTGGAGTGATTTAACAGCATGTTATAAATCTTTGTAAGATGGAAGCCTTCCTGCAGGTGCTTTGCCCTTTTAGACTGTCCCATATTGATGTCCGCAAAGGTTTTAAATGATTTAAACGATTCTGAGGTCTCTGGAAAGGTCCACATTTTCAGTGAGTTTTGATAAAAGAAATGTCGTTGAAAAAAAAGTCAGAACCAACACATGCTGAAAAAGAAATATAACAGGATATTGCCTTCTTGCCTATGAGTCCATTTGCACTGATAACTGGGCATCATCTCAGTAATATTTCAGAGTACATTCAGCCATATGTCAAATTTTGACATCTAGTGGCTTCAGGCAGTCTCGGTGGTTAAGGGCACAGGAGGGGATTTCGTTTTTGGCTTCCAGTGTCCTCTGGTGGACATCAGTGGAGTAGCCTGTGCCCAAGTTCCTTCTCCCTCAGCTTGTGTCACTATTAATAGCTTAGTGATTCTCCAGCTCACGTTATTATCCCTGCCTGGCTGCATGCTGTGCAAGGAACATCACATCTTTAACAGAGCAGAAAAATTGTGTGTCTTTACTTAGAGACAATGAACTTCGAAAGAAAGCGTCATCTGCACCTTGATCTTCTCCATTTTCCCTAACTTTCCTAATCTTGATCTCTTTGACCTTTTCAAAGACTCTTGGATTGTCATGCTTAAATAGGTATACCTTTGTTTTGCACATGTCAACAGATGGCAGTGATTTGGTAACACAAGTAGTGTGCGTTAGTGCTGGAGCCTTTGGAAGCATCAATAGTCTGTATTAGCTTTTACTTTTCATTTTATATACCTGTACAGTATGGTCCAATCAAACTGTCTACTACAAATAATATTAAAAATGAATGATTAATCTCTAATAAATGTTGAGAGAGAAAAGCATAATGAACCTTTTCAGCTTTTTTGATACTAGCTCACAGATATCCGCAATCTCCCTACGTCATCTCCAAAGAAAACATAGATTAATTACATTTTAATCAAACTGGAAATGTTGAGCTTAATCAGGACAAAAGTTATTATTTCATCATTTAAATCCATTTGCAGCAATTATATCATATTCATACTCGTAGCTCCAGTTTGGTTCTAAATATGAAAATTATCATAAACGCTTCTAAGGAATATTAAGTCATGCTGGCCAGAAGTGGCGTCGCACCCACTCTCCATTTAGACCAGCTCTCCATTCTAACCTTGCAATTTCAATGTACTATGTATGACGACAATCAAGCTTCTTAATCTTAAATCATTATTAACTAGAATTGAAAGAACAAAATTAAATAATGCATGGTGATTGGAGTTTTGTGCTTGTATTCAGAGTGGTAGTAGGACACTTTGCGTATTTTGGACAAAAAAGTTCCTTCTCTTCTTATTCCAGTTTCTCTCCATGTTGTGCTTCTGCTCTAACACTTGGTCAATATCACTCCAAATGTCCACAGTAACACCTTATCTCTGTGGGTTAGCTTGGGACTTCGTGGTTTCATTTTGTGGGACCCCTTGAACTGTTTAGGGAAATGAGCACATCCCAGCTGACTTTGACCAAGAAGCGGAATACACTCTGGACAGGTAAAGTTCATTGCAAGGTCATACGCAGAAAAGACCCTCATTCAGGTGGAGCTGGAGGACCTTCCTTCTGTGAATCAACAAGTGTTACCCACTCACCACCATGATTTTGCTATCATGTTTATGCTGTTTTGTGGGAATTTTGGCAAATGTATTGGGAACACAGGAGGTTCTTGTGACACTGCAAAGTTTACCTTTGAACTCTTGTCACTGCTGTCCTTGTAAAGGAAACAGCTATGGCAAGCACAGTTCCAAAGAAACTATAACCTTCCATTGCCTTTTGGCTCAATGGACAGGACATTGTAGTTCTTGTGTTCTCGTTTCCGTTGTTTGTTTTTTTAAAGAAAAGTTGGCAACTTTCAGCCTCAAAGAATGACATTAAAGGTACTTTATGTGAGCTGAATATCAAACACATCAAATCTGACCTTGGCTCAGACTCAGCGACTGCAACTATGCACATCCTGTAGTTGGTGACGTGTCCCTTTATCAAGAATGTTTTGATTGATTGATTGATTGATTGATTGATTGATTGATTGATTGATTGATTGATTGATTGATTGATTGATTGATTGATTGATCAAGTTACATGCCGGCACATGTCAAAAACAATCTGCTGAAATTAATGACCTACATTTACTACATTTAAATAAATATAATACTAAACTATCGTATTGATAAAAGGTGTATTTATCCTATACTGAATTGTATGGGTCTTCATGCAGCTATTACATAAAATGGTTAAAGAAGTCATAGGCTATGTTTACAATTGGTTAATCATATTAATGAATAACAGGCAGTGTCATTGGGCTAAAGTAATTTTTAAAAAATGGTGATGCAAGCATATGTGTTAACTTAAATAGTTTACTATGACAATAGTCGTGTTGGTCGGTTTTGCCTGCATAAATAAAGCCTGGAATTTAAGTATGAATAAAACTGAGCTAGATAATGAATCAGGAGGAAATGTTCACAATACCGTCAAAATAATAAATGATATACCTCATGACCAGTATTTATTCAGATTTAGGTTTCATGTTTACTGGAATAAAGAGTCCAGTGCAAACAGCATGTCTGATGCTGATATGGTTATCCATGACTGTCAACGAGCGAGACTACAATATGGTGTGTGAGTGCCCTCCATAGGCAACTGTGGGAACTGCATCCAGCAACCAAATGGTTCTAGTACAGTAAACAAAAATCATCTCCAAATGTCACTGGATTAAAAAAAAGACAAAAGACATAAATCATGGATCTGAACGTGGGTGGATTTCTACCTCAAATCTAATCAAGTCTACCAAATTCACAGCGAGAAGGCCCTGGGTTTAAATCCAGTTTGCCTTTTCTCCCAGTCTGCCACCTGTCTCCACCAAATATGTAATATTAAATTAACCATAAGCACAAATGTCAGTGTGATTATAGTTTGTCTTTCTGTGGTGTCCTTGTTAATGTATACCACCTCATGTCGACAAGCAGCCTAGACAGGCTCCAGCCACATGTTTAACGGGGCTATGACCTGTAACTGAACAGGCTTTTTAAGTGATAACATCATGTCTCATAACGTAATGCAGACACGTGTTATCATACATTTTTCCAAATAATTTTTTCAATTTTTGGTGAGGTGATATCCTATATTCAGCTGACACTTTTTTACCAGTACAGTACAAGCAGCACCAGTGTCACAGTTATTTATCTGTGGTAGTAATAATGTGTTAGCAAGGCAACTTCACATGGTTGAATTCATGCACATTGCATATCTGCAATGATTTCATCATAAAATGTGACTTGTGTAACGGGGACTTGTTCCTCAGCAGAGCTTTGCCTTAGGGCAGTTCTCCTAGTATCATGTCACAGCCTAGCAAAGGGGGCCTTACCGGCCACCAGCCTTCAGCCGATGCAGCGTGCTATACTCTCCTGTCCACTAGGGGCGGTAAACACAACAGCGTTCTGTTGGCTTGTATAAATTTATCAACACGAAGAGCGCAGTTGGATCATAGAGGAGCGTGGAGAGTGTCAGGTGACTGTCATGTCTCTTCTTCCCACTGTTTCAATTAAACGAGGCGAGTGTTTGTCAGAGATGACGGGCGGAAAAGAGAAGAATTAGTAACGCGGTCGCCTCACAAGTTAGCGATGACGTCCTGAAGGATCCGATAGCGTCATGAGGTTGACATTCCGCCTGAATGTATGAAATGTATGATAGAAACAAGTAGAGAAACGTTCAAGTAAAGTGACATAATCAAATTGTGCTGCGCCCTAGGTATGAATAGTGATGATTACTCAGAAGCAGGGGGATCTGTCTTGAAATTGTAGTTGAATAATTATACAGATGACCAAAGTAGTTTTTATACTGATCTAATTCTCTATTTTTTTCAGGTTGCTGAAAAAAAATATACAAGTGGCTGTGAAGAACCGAGCATAGTTTTGTTTATTATTATGGAGGCTTTGATTGACATTAGAAATCTGCTCCACATCAAAGAAAGTAGATTATCTGTGACACTTGGTCTCTTTCTCATCTTTCTTGGTCTCCTCTACTGGTGCGTAAACACTTTGAAATATTCTGTCTGTAATTCTACAGCTGCTGTCAGATATGTAATGTAAAAATGACACACAGTACAAACTTTCTGGAAAATCAAGAGACCCCTTCGTATTAGTTGATAACGGGATCAGACGATGCACATAGGGAGTTTTGATGGCATTTTGATAACATGCCATGGGAAACTGTTGAAGTGTGTTTTAAACCATTAAATGAACAAACTCATGGATAGTTATGGTTTTATGTGTGCTTCAGTGAAACATTCACCAGCAGGCAAGATTTGTGAAGCTGGTCTTGCAAGAGACATTAATAATTAATCAGTAAGGTGAATATTTTGAGAAATGTTGAAGGTCCATTTCCCCCCGGTTTTTTTTTTTTTTAGGTACTCAATCTACCCTTTTGCTGTGCTTTCTCGATGCGGCATAAAACACCCAAAGCCAACACCTTTCTTTGGTAACATATTCATGTTTCGTCAGGTAAGACATTGCTCCATTCGACTGGGGCACCCCAAAACATTCTTTAACACATCTCCTTCCATCAATGCTCGAAACAGTTTGTACTGCAACTAATTTTTATTCAGTTTAAGTACGATAAAGCAGAAAAATAAAATTACCTAAGGTTTTATCATGGTGGGTTTTATTGTATATAGTCATGATATTATGAAAAGAATGAGAGAATCTACAGAAACATCTGTTATCCAGGGACAAGGCCAAAGTCATTTCACAGATGGAGCTAATCTGCAGGCCCACAGATTGCCCTGCATTAAAAACAGATTCAAGATGTAGTGGAGCTCACCACATGGAATCAGGAACACTTCCAAAAGCCATTGTCTATCAACACAGTTTGTCACTGCATCTAGTTGGGACACGGCTATGCAAAGTGGAAACTGTATATAAACACATGAACCTTATAGTTCAATTGATCACCCCAAATTGTCTGTCGGTGTGAACGTAAGTGATTGTTTCTCGTTTACAAGAGGATGGAGGGATTGATGGATGGATGGATGGAGGGAGAGAGGGAGGTAGACAGAGGGACCCTGAGGTTATCAACACAGTTCCGAAGCCATTATCCATGATAGTATTAGGGTGAATTAGGGCATGTATAATGAGTAACCTTCATATTTGTGAAGGCACCATTAATGCCGAGTTACTTGCTGTTTGCTATAAAGGCCTTGTTTTTTTCAACAAGACAATACCGAATTACATTCTGTACATATCACAACAGCATGGCTCCATTGCAAAAGAGTCTGGGGGGCCAAAATGACCGGCCTGCTTTCCCAACAACGCATTGAAATTCTTTGTGCATAAGGAAATGTTAAGACATAGCTCTAAAAAGCAGTTACAAGGCTTGTGTTTTATAATGACTATACAACTTTCAAAGTATTAATCAGTCTCTAGTATTGCATGTCGTCCCAAAGATGAGCGTCTCCAGTTCCTTTGCACTATTGTGTGTTGCTGTTTTAGTCTGTTTTGATGTTCTTTCAGGGTTTCTTCTACCCTTTGACTGACCTCATAAAGAAATATGGCAGAGTTTGTGGGTAAGGAGCTGAAAAACTTTCTATAGCAGCATTTAATAAGAAAACCTGAATATGCTTCTTTGACACTGAAAATTTATGTTAGTAGTTCTGTGCTAATAATTGTAGTTTGATGTGACTGAGACTACTGTAGTTTGTTCATTTCAGGTATTATATAGGTCGCAGACCGGTGGTGCTGGTAGCAGATCCTGACATGCTGAGACAAATGATGGTCAAGGACTTCAATATGTTCCCAAACAGAGTGGTGCGGACATTAACCAAAGCAACTATAGGTCAAACATGTGCCTGTAACATAAACTTGGATGATACAATTTTATTCTTCTGTCTCCCTGAAGGTTCTTCGCACTTTCACCAAGCCCATGTGTGACTGTTTGATCATGTTGAGGAATGAACGGTGGAGGAGAGTGCGGAGCATCTTGACGCCATCGTTCAGCGCTGCAAAGATGAAGGAGGTGAGATACGAATGTGAGCTTGATTCAGCATCAGTTAAAACAGACAGTTTGTAGTCTGCTGGTGCAATTCTGAATTGTCTTTTGTTAAAAGTCAGCGTGGACTATTGAAGGATCTGTAATGATCTTTTCCTTATTTTACACGAGGGACACTGGTTTACCTCAGAATTAGGGTTTTTTTGACTGTTCCCATTTAATCTTCTTTATGTCAACAACTTCATGTACACATTATAAATTGTTTATTTTTAAATCCCTTGTTAGTTAGGCATAACTCGTGCCCGGATGTCCCCCCGCCTCACGCCCTATGCCAGCTGGAATAGGCTCCAGCTTCCCGTGACCCGCTGCGGCAGATAAAGCGGAAGAAAATGAATAAATGAATATTATCTCCATATGTTTTACAGTGTGTTTTTCTAGTGCTCACAGGAACCACTAGATACAAACTTCATGGCCTGTTTTGTAAATATTACCTGTACTTCTGCCGGGGTTTTAAACCTTTATTTAACAAGGCTAGCAATTAAGAACAGGTTCTTATTCACAAATGCTGCCTGAGCTAAGAGCAGTGGCTCTTAGAGGTGTGGGGATGGGGAGGAAGTCTAAAATAAACACAAAGACATACACTATACAGAAAAATATAAGAAAAATAAATACAAGACAAGAGAACGAGACCGAGAAAGAGAGAGAGAAAGAGAGAGAGACACTCAACAAGTGCAGCTGTCAGCTACAATTTCATGTAGGTTTTGTTTAAAAGCAGTGAGTGATATGGGGACAGTGAGTTTGAGGCAGTTTTGAAAATTGTTCCAATCATTAGCTGCAGCGAATCGAAAGGCACTGCGACCAAAGACAGTACGGGCTTTAGGGATGGACAGTTTGATGAGCTTGCTGGACCTAAGATTGCGGGCAGGACGGAAGTGGTGTAGAAGGGAGGAGAGGTAGGGAGGTGTTTTTCCTAGTATGGATTTGTAAATGAGGTGAAGCCAGTGGTGGAGCCGTCTGGTGTGGAGGGATGTCCAGTCTACCAGGTTGTACAGGTCACAGTGGTGAGTTCTGAATGGAGCTCCTGTGGCAAAACGGATGGCAGAGTGGTGGAGAGTGTCCAGTTTACTAAGAGTAGATTGGGAAGCCATCCTATAGATGGTGTCACCATAATCGAATATGGGCAGGATGGTCATTTTCACAAGCGTGCGTTTGGCTGGTGTCTGTTTCTTTGTTTGTTGATTAGTTTGTCTGCAAGATTAACAGAACAGTTAAAGACTGATAGATTATAGATAAACCAATAACAAATCATTAGAGAAAAGTATAAAATAAAGGATTCAGAGTGCATCATAAATTGTCCTAACCAGTCATCAGGATTAACACAGAGTAACCACAATACCAGATACCAAGACCACAATATTTTATTGAAATAAAAGGAACTGCATGAAACTGCTTTAAGTCCTATTTTTCTGATTAATCTGTGTGTGTACATGGTAACAATGAATCCTCCTCCTGAGTCCTTGCCTCACTTCTTTGTAGGGGGGAACACCCTTGTACAAAGAAGTGAGGCAAAGGCATGAAAACAAGCTCACCGTCTGTCAACTCCCCCACAGGTCTTTGAGGATACAAAAGAGCTTTGTGTCTGACTCGTGCTTTTCACTTTATTACGTCCTGCTTCAAAGCGGTGATGTATTGTAATCGTCAGTGTTCGTCCGTTTGTTTGTTCGTTCGTCAGTCCGTTAGTATGTCCACCGAAAATCTTCGCAACCGTTGCAGATAGAAAGATGAAACAAAAAGCACATTACTCGGGCGGCGAAGGAGATGGAAATTACATCTTGACCTTGAGAGAACTAGGTCAAGGTCAAAATTCAACTTTTGTACACTCAGGGATAGGATAGAAAGACGAGGGAGGAGGCCAGTGTGAATAAGACCATAGATCAAACCTAGTGCTTTGATCAATGTTAGGTTAGAGCACTAGCTTTGATCTTTGACCTGTGCAAGTAGGTCAGGGTAAAACTTTGAAAATCATGTTGCAGTCTCTGACTGCATTGGTTCTAGTTGTCTTTTGATTTTGCACATACGTAGTAGTAGTGGTAGTAGTAGTACTTTATTGATCCCTTAAGGTGGTTCCGTCAGGGAAATTGACATCTCCGTCGCAGTACACAAAGCCCAGTGACCACACAAAAGCGCACAGAAAGAAGTATCGACATCTAGAAAGAGTAAAAATTTCACACCATGAAATATACAAATAAAAAGGCACACGAGTTTGTGTTTATAGTGCTTGCAGTGTTTATGGTGTATTATGCGTGTCATCCCTCAGCTCTTGTGTGGACCCTCTTCCTTTCTCCCCCAGTGAGGAATTGAGCAGTTTGATGGCTCGGGGGATGAAGGAGTTTTTCAGTCTAGTCCTGCATGTTGGGAGGCGCAGCTTCTGGCTGGTCATTCTGGTCAGGTTTCTCAGAATTCTCTGGTTGTTTGCTACGGTGTGCAGAGGATGGCTGACATCGTCCATGATGTCCAGCAAAGTTCTCTGCCACCGTTGCCAGGGGTGTCATGGGATGTTGCAGTCCCTGACTGCTTTGTTTATTATATTTCATTTGCCTTTAAGTTAGTGAAAATCTTTTTAACTTCTCATCCATGGTAAATCTAGTTCACTATTTTTGAAATTCATTCTGGCTGATAAAGTATTTTTAAGCTTTGCTTTTTTTCTTTTTTTTTTTGCTAGTTGAAATTATGGCTCTTGTAATTTGTTGCTGTGAAAATTAAACTGACTTCATACGGCAGAATAGTTAGGATTGTTTGTGCTTGATGGACATATCTCATCTATTGCCATCTTATTTCTTTTCTTCATCTCCAGAGGCTTATTCAATTTAACAGTGTAAGTTTTTTGTTTGTTTGTCAGCTTTAGTGTCTTCATTGCAGTGGTTTACAGGACAGGTTAATGTCTTCCCTTTCTGAGAAGGTGTAACTTGCAAGTGTCAATGTCTCTTCATATTTTCCTGCAGATGGTTCCACTCATCAACACAGCTGTCAATGTCCTAATGAACAACTTGGGTGTTTACGCTGATTCACAAGAGGCCTTTAACATCCACAAGTAATCATACATGATTCAAAACACATGATCATGGTGTGTGTGTTTTTTTTTATCTCAGCCCTCACCATTTTGTTTGTGTGTGCATGTTTCTGTAGGTGTTTCGGCTGCTTCACCATGGATGTTATTGCTAGTGTGGCATTTGGAACGCAGCTGGACTCGCAGAACAACCCAGATGATCCATTTGTCTGCTATTCACAGATGTTCTTCTCTTTTTCTTTCTTCAGGCCCATCATCCTGTTTCTCCGTCAGTCCATATGTTGTGTATTGGTGTTTATGTATATGAATGATTAAAGTAGACATTTCAAGGAATGCAGTTAAAGCAAAGCCTAAAGTATTGATAAGGCATAGATCAAAAACTACTACAATGTGTGATTGCACAGAGAAGTGTTTCCATGTTAAGTTTGCACATAGAGCCACGCCAACACATTTGGTTTGTTTGTGTGTCCAGTTGCGTTTCCATTCATTGCGACCATCCTGGAGAGACTCATCCCCAACAAAAAACGAGAAGAAATGAATCAATTCTTCATTAACAGCATTCAAGAGATCATCAGGCAGAGAGAGGAGCAGCCTCCTGAGGAGGTTAATCTCTTGGACATTAACTTACATACAGAGCTGCTTAGAGTTTCAGAAAAATAATTCTTTAAATGAGTTTAATATTTTTTTAGCGGCGTCGAGACTTCCTTCAGCTGATGTTGGATGCTCGAACCAGTGGGGAGTGTGAACCAATGGAATACTTTGATGCAGTGAACCTTGCTGATGAGTTTGATCACAAGAACCAGCAGACACAACCGTTAGCCTCAGAGGAGGAGAACCGACTTCACCCACAGCAGCAGCATACCAGACGTCCACAGAAAAAAATCACTGATGATGAAATAGTGGGTCAGGCTTTTGTCTTCCTGCTAGCAGGCTACGAGACCAGCAGCAGTACGCTAGCCTTCACCTGCTACCTCTTGGCCATCCACCCAGAATGTCAAAGTAAAGTACAAGAAGAAGTGGATGACTTCTTCACCAGACATGTGAGTGTGTTATACGTCATTCGTTAGGCGGTGGCGGTTCAGCCTTTTTACCTAGTGGCACGGTGGTGAAGTAGGTAGTGCTGTTGCTGCACAGCAAGGCAGTTCCCGGTTCGAGTCCTGCTCTGTGTGGAGTTTGCATGTTCTCCCCGTGTCTGCGTGGGTTCTCTCCAGGCTCTCCGGTTTCCTCCCACCTCCAAAAACAGACGCTTCAGGTTAATTGGCCGTTCCAAATTGTCCATAGTGTGTGAATGTGAGCGCGCATGGTTGTCTGTCTCTGTGTGGCTCCACAGCGCACTCGTGTCATACCTGGAGTTTCCCCCGCCTCACGAGGCCCTAAGACAGCTGGGGTAGGCTCCAGCTTCCCGTGACCCGTTACGGTAGATAAAGCAATTCGGAAGATGAATGAAATGAAAGGACTCAGACTTTTAATTCTCATGCTGTCAACAAACACTCTTCAGTCAGGTACATGAAAATTAAAGTCTGGATGAATGATGGTAGATTCTCCCCCATCCATCTGTAAGAGGTGCGATTCCTTTTTCCCCTCAAAAACCACTGAACAGAATTCAATGGAATTTCACAAGTGCCTGCTGGAGTCTTCATAATTGGTATCTCTAATTAATTTACGTAATATTATGGTGCTATCCTCAGTTGAACTTTAGTGATGCTTCTATTAATTTACTTTGATACAGGTAATACTTGAGCACAAATTATGTTTTTGTTGTTTCTTGGGCACACATTTTCTCGTAATCCTGACACATTTTTTTCTAAAATTTTCTGAATTAATCTTGCATTTTCTTTTTTTGTAGGAGTCACCAGATTATTCAAATGTACACGATCTTAAGTATTTAGACATGGTCATAAGTGAGAGTTTGCGCCTCTACCCCCCAGGATTCAGGTAAATTGCACACACATACACACAATTTCACAATTAAACAGTTCATTTATTTATGTATGTGCATTAAGCAGAGTTGAATCAAAATCATAAATCAAGGAAAATTAAAATCATTGGAGGTGTCTGTTGATGTCACTCTGGTCCACAAAGGTTTGGTCGACACATTGACCATGACTGTGTTGTGAACGGCCAGTTCCTCCCTAAAGGAGTGTCGCTGGAGATCCCAGTAAGCTTCCTTCACTATGACCCAGAGCACTGGCCTGAGCCAGAGAGATTCATCCCTGAGCGGTAGGAGGCTGTTCTTAAACTAAATAAGATTAACAATGCTGCCTGCATCTTGTATTTTGATATCATTTCAATGGAGAAATTGCTGACTGTTTTGTGAAGGTGACCGTAAACTAAACTGTGTGGCACAACACTCACTGACATGGTGATAAAATGCAGTTTTACGAACTGAACAAGGACTTTCTTAATGCTGACTTAATGGTGACTCTTTACCTTCTGGAACTGTACTGCTGATAAAAAAACAAAGCATGTGTTTGTGAATCAACACAGTGCTAAGGATGTGAGTAAGGATGACACATAAAAATTGCTGGTATCTTGACCTGGTTTTGATTTGAGAAAGGTTGCAGCACTGTAGAGGGGAATATTGAACAAGCGAATGAACTAAACAGCTTTTTCAATCGGTTCAGCTCCCCCACCACTCGCGGCTCCTCGTCCCGGCCCTCTCCCGGCCCTGCAGACCGCTCCACTGATGTTCCCTCCTGCTGTGCTTCCTCTCCTTCCACCCCTGCCACTTCTCCCCAGCCCACTCCAAGAACTGCGAAGCTCTACGGCCCCACCTCAACCACTGTACTTCCAATCTCGCCACGTCCTCCTGTTCCCACCACGACTCATTTTTTAGTTCTGTGGCATCTCTGTTCATCACAAAAACAAGTAGATAGCGGTCCAGGAGATAGCTGAGTTGATGCCATTCTACAGGCCAGTCCAGCCCTTGTGAACTGGCACCTCTTCATATAGTACACACTCCACATTTTTTATCCGCGCTGGTCTTGAACTGGCCACCCTCTGGTTCCCAAGCCAAAATCTAGTGGACGGAGCTACAGTACTAACATGTTAGGTAGAAAGCATATTTTCTTCTGTCAGATCTAACAATACTATAAAAAGGTTGCAAAATCCTGGAATTGAGTTGTATTGAAACTAAATACTGACTGACTTCACTACTGCTTTCAATGCAGACAAAAATTAAACTGTTTGAATCACCAGATTTACACCAGAAGCCAAAGCCAGTCGACATCCGTTTGTATACCTGCCATTTGGAGCCGGTCCCCGTATGTGCATTGGGATAAGACTGGCCCAGCTGGAGATCAAGATGACTCTGGTGCGTCTGTTCCAGCGATTCACCCTTGTGGCCTGCTCTGAGACCGAGGTGGGAGGAACACTCTGAACACAAAGACAAAAATCAATCAAAACTATTTGAATACTTTTATAAATCCAAAAAGTAGATGTCAATTCTCAAGGATAGAAAGATTGTACAATAAATGTTGTCAGATTGATGCAGTCATTGGCCATTGTGTTATGACAGATATAAAAAGCCCACCATCTAAAAATCCAGGTTTTAGTGTGTTCAAAATCACACTTACATGGCAGCAATAAATCCAAATCTGTTGGACAACTTTTTTTATTTTCTGGCTTTCTCAGGAGATTTTAGCCTCCCTCATAAAACACATCCCATATCAGCCCAACGATGATGCTGCCATAGCTGCTAAATTTGACGATGTTTTTCCTCCCTATAGATCTCACTGGTTAGTTTGAAGTGTTTTTTGGACCCACAGCAATGTTGTGCTTTGGGGCTTTTCAGGATTTCCCAGCATCCTTTTCGAAATGTGGAATTTCAGGTGCTGTCCTAGCCTCCCTTCACTTTGCTGAAGGGGTCTGATTTGATATTTGTAACTTGGTAGAGCTGTGTCTGCTTGTAGACTCAGGTCATACACACTGATGTCACAGTGTTTTTCATTACAAGGAAACACCCCCCGGATAGAAATGTTTCTGTTACAGCGTCCACACGACCACACAGACCCGGCGTTTTCAAAAAACTTCACTTTGGCCAGGGTTTCCTTCCTGGATATCTGCGTTATCGTGTGGATGAAAGGCGTAACTGCAACAAAAAGCCTCGCTGCCCGATCCCTTACGCCATATTGCTCCCATGATTCCTTCTGGCAGATGCGCCATGGTTGGTTGGGTGCTTGATTAACAGGTAGTGGGTGGAGTTAAAGTGTGACAGCGTGAGGTTTTCAAGTGAGCTTATTCAAATGGGCAGATTCTAAATATTCTATTATATAATAATATATATATATACACTGTATATGTGTGATATATATATATATATATATATATATATATATATATGTGTGTGTGTGTGTGTGTGTATATGTATATACATATATATATATATGTGTGTATATATATATATATAAAATATACTGTATATTTACAGTATATGTGTAATTTATTTTTTACTTCACAAACAGACTTTGTGTTTATGCGTGATTGTTAAATTAATATAAACTTTTTCTATGTCAGGTTCCTCTGGAGTTGAAAGCAACAACCACTCTAGGCCCAAAGAATGGCATTTATGTGAAAATTCACAGAAGAAACTTGGAACAAGATCCTGCCAAGTCTTCAACAGATTATTAGACACAAATCACCTTTTTGGAGAGTAGAAACATTCTCTTACCATTTGAAAATCTTACTGCAGCTCCATGTTGTCACAGTGACACTTGGCATATCTGGATTGGTTTCCTTACATGAAAAATGTATCTTTAGCTATTCTAAATATGAGTGTTACAACACAATGTATAATGTTTTCTGAACTCAAGCTGTGTATTGAAGTGATTTTTACCTCACTGAGCTGAAAAAGTCACACCAATATTTCCCATGTTGAGATACTTGAATTGCATCAATGCATAAATTTAAGTTCTGCATATATTCTGTGAGAGGGATTTACTGATGATTATTTCAAATGTCAAACATGAATGTTCCAGCATATATGACCAGATGTGATTAAAGGTCTGTACCTATTTGAAATGTGTCTCTGATATGTAAATACACACATAATTATTTTTTTTCATATTGTCAAGCTATTTGGTTATTACATAACCATATCAAATATAGTGATACCTCAACTTACGAATGTCTCTACTTACGAAATTTTCTACTTACGAAATTTCTCAGCAGGAAAATATTACCTCTACTTACGAAAGAAATTTCGATTTACGTAATGTAAAAACACAGTATTGGCTGATACTGGAATAAAAACAAAGTATCGGCAGATAGTCAAATCTCCCACAGGAAATCCCACTTTTGTACCCTGTTTAATTCAAATAGAGTTAAGGTTACTTCACTCCCAACGTTCTTTAGGTTATCCCTAAAGCTGCCTTCACTTCATTTTTGTCATTAGTGATGAGTTGAAGTAAAGAGGAAAAATCGCTCCACTGAAAAATCCCTGAAGCACTGAGTGGTATCAACAGAGTAACCTGAAATGAGCCAAATTCTGCTGGCTCATTTCTGCTGGAATCCTAACTTGAACCATGTTCTGCTGGCTCTGGTCACTTGCTGCTCAAGGCTGATTGGCTACCGTAATTCTATGTGATTACAGGTGCTGCTCAGGTGGGATGGAGCGCCTGTAGTCAGCTGTTGAAAGTATTAGCATCCAAACGCAGCTCCTGGAAAAGTCTTGTAGCTTCTACTACTGTTACCTGAGCTTAAGACACATGCATGAAACAGCATAGCAAGAGGGGATCTCTGCAGCATCACGATTGGAAGGGAGTTCATACTTGAAACAGAAATGGACGTCAAACGATGGCTCAGACTTCTGTCGACATTTATAACAACTTCTAATTATTTCCCGCCAAGTGCAAATAATGAAGAGCAAATAGCAGAAAGGCAATTTGCAATATTATTCCTATAATAGTAAACACAACATTCAAAGATGACATTACCTCCAAAACAAAGCTTTCATTTCTGTTCTAAACTCTTAACTATGTATATCTCATTTCATTATACAGTACAGCATTGTTTTGTTCACACCAGTTTATGATTCACTAAATATGAAAATTAATGTTTATGTCGTCAGTCAAAGCTATAAAGCCAATAAAGATCTGAAATGCAAATGAACTATGGAAATGTGCATGGCTTTTGAACTTATACTATGGTTTGCTTTTGTGGTTATATTTGACATCCTGAACCTCGCCTGCCTACCGACCAGGCAGTCTTTTTGTAACCCATTTCTTTATTTAACTAAAGTGCAGTGAAGATTATACTAAATGATATATCTATACAATTTCCTCCGGGAATAATAAACTATCTATCTATCTATCTATCTATCTATCTATCTATCTATCTATCTATCTATCTATCTATCTATCTATCTATCTATCTATCTATCTATCTATCTATCTATCTATCTATCTATCTATCTAATACTGGTGGTTACTTGAACAATTACTGTATTAAGTATTCATATGCAGGAGAAAATGTACTCAGTTATGTATCATTCATTACATGCCTGTAAGTCAGCTTGGACAGACTTCAGCAACTCCCATGAGCCACAATATTGAAAGAAGCGGATTAGAACCTGAATTTCCCTTGGGATCATTAAAGTATCTATCTATCTATCTATCTATCTATCTATCTATCTATCTATCTATCTATCTATCTATCTATCTATCTATCTATCTATCCATCCATCCATCCATCCATCCATCCATCCATCCATCCATCCATCCATCCATCCATCCATCCATCCATCCATCCATCCATCCATCCATCCATCCATCCATCTATCTAGAAGATGAATGAATGAAAATGGGGAGAGATAGTGGGGCAGGGTCATGGTGTGGCAAAGAGCTACGAGAATCACGTTTGTGGCCACCATGCAAGGATTGAGGCCTCTACATTTGACCCCTTACACATTGTGTTTGATCAGAATTTAGCTTTTTAGTTTAGCTTGCAATGTTAAAATGAGTGTGCGGTTTTTATGTAAAACCAGTCACGTTAACAGCCTTTAATTTACCTCCAAACCATTTCTTGGAGGTTCCAGGCATCTTAAACTGCTTTTGGTATTTATAAAAGAATACAAGCTTACTGCACTTCATTTGAATACTTAAACAATTCACTCATCAGTAATGACGCTAAGTCATTCCTCATCAGTAATGATGAGTGGGGCTTGTAGGCATGTTAGTAATGGGAAGGTAGAGCAGGAGGCAGCTACTTCTTGGTTCACCTGCTTCCCAGCCTAAGACCTAGGGGACTGAGCTACTGCCACCCCAAATGAAGGTTTACAAAAAAAAGGTCTACAAGTATTTGTTCATGTTCAGTGTTTCAAATTGTTTTTGATTTTCATGAAAATGATTTTTCTGTCATTTCTGTAGCTCATTGATAGGGCACCAAAAGATATATTCTGGAAAATGGGGAACAAGGTGTAGCGCGCTGGAGCAGTGCGTAGCGCTGTTGCCTCAGAGGTAGAAGGTTCCAGTTCTGAGTCCTTTCTGTGTGGAGTATAAATGTTCTCCCCATGTCTGCGTAGGTTCTTTTCGGGTTCTCCGGCTTAGTCCCAACCCCAAAATCATACACTTCAGGTGACATGATTGTTCCAAATTTCCCGTAAGTGTGAGTGTGTGCGTGAGCGGTTGTTTGTCTTCCGGCTCTGCAGGAAGACAAACCGAAAACAGGTGCACTCACATATAATGCTAAGGGAGTAGTGAATATTTACCACAACAGCTAAACAGGCAGCTGAAGCTCATTTAAAGTTCTGTAAAACCAAGGACAGCTGATGTAACAGACTTTTCTAGAGGATCATCACACACATTATTATCACACACATTTAACTGTAAGAGGTCTATGATTTACCACTGAAAGACTAGATTTGCTGTCTTGGTAGATTACAGATAATCTAGTAGCAAATCATTAGTGAGAAGTATGAAGTACAGAATTTAAAGTTATCATTATCATATTAGATCCTATTACTGCATTTAACACCAGACTAACACTGTTTTTACTCCTATATACAGTATATGTGTGTATATATATATATACACGTATATATATATATAGATAGATAGATAGATAGATAGATAGATTTTTAATTTTTGCTTAATCCGCTAACGCAGGTCGCGGGGGAGCCGGTGCTTATCCCGGCAGTCTCAGGGCGTGAGGCGGGGGACACTCCGGGCACGACGCCAGAGTACCACGGAGCCACATAGAGACAAACAATCAGTCACACACACACTCACTCCTACGGTCAATTTGGGACCAGCCAATCAGCCTAAAGCACATGCTTTAGGAGGTGGGAGGAAGCCGGAGAACCCGGAGAGAACCCACGCAGACACGGGGAGAGCATGCGAACTCCGCACAGAGAGGGACTCGAACCCAGGTCCGCCGTGTTGTGAGATGGCAGCGCTAACCACTGCGCCACCGTGCCGACATACATACATATATATATATATATATATATATATATATATATATATATATATATATATATATATATATATATACTGTATATAGATAGATAGATAGATAGATAGATAGATAGATAGATAGATAGATAGATAGATAGATAGATAGATAGATAGATAGATAGATAGATAGATAGATATATTTATATATCTATACACACACACACACACACACACACTCACACACACACACACACACACACACACACACACACACACACACATATATATACACTAGCTGGAACCCGTGGAAATTCCACGCTAAGGCAATAATATCAGATTCATGGTATTATAAACCAAGCGCACCCAACATGGTCCAAATTCAAGTGGATATAAAAATAAGTGACACAAACTGTATATAGTCATGTTAGAAGCCTAAGGCAAACTTTTTGAGTTCAAAACAAGATCCATGAGCATGTTTCTATGTGCCATAAAATAAAATATTTCCAATTTCAAATTTGACTGTGTCTATTTTGGCCCAATATTCAATGTAGTAAGTTATACGGAAATAATAACTATCTACAGTGGTACCTCTACTTACGAAATTAATTGGTTCCGGAAGAAATTACGAAAGTAGAAAATTACGTAAGTAGAGACGCGTTTTCCATGCAAATGCCCTAATCCGTTCCAAACCCACAAAAATTCTGACATAAATGTTTTATAAAGCATAAAAATGCATCAAAACATGTAACAAATACATGTTACGATTAGATTATTGCACAATAAATGAGAGTTGTGCATAACTTAAAATAAGAATAGAGTAAAGAATAATAATGACGGTCATTTACCTTTTAACTGCTGTCCCCATTGTTTTTTGCCCTCTTTGGTTCATGCGCTCTTATCTCACGACGCCGAACAACAGAGTGAATTCCAGTCCTCCTTTTGAACTTCTCCAACCACCCACGCAATGCCTGAAACTCCTTAAACTTCCTTTTGTTTTAGTAACGTGGCGATTGTAGATGCATTACGGCCATATTCTTTGGCGAGATCAACCAAACGCATCCCTTTTTCATGCTTTTCTATGATCTCCTGCTTTGTATGGACAAAAAAACTATTTTCTTCGTCTTTTCTTTTCCTCTTTTCTCCATCAGTTTCTTGGGGTCCATAGCGAATATCTACTCAAAAAGTTATTGTATTTGCGCAACTATCAGAACACATCACGAGTCGAGGGCCGAAAGCCGAAGACACTCCATAAGCACCGATCTAGCTCCACACAGAGATGGAGTGGCATCCCTCTTAGCCAATGGGATTCCAGGAAGATACGTAATAGGTAATAGCCAATGGCAGAGCAGCTATGAGAATGTTGCATTCAGTAACCTGTGGGAGATTCGAGTATCAGCCGATACTGTGTTTTTACATTACGTAAGTCGAAATATCTTTCCTAAGTAGAGGCAATATTTTCCTGCTGAGAAATTTCGTAAGTAGAAAATTTCGTAAGTAGAGACATTCGTAAGTAGAGGTACCAAGGTATTCATGTAGCTGAAGTTGTGCTGAAGATAACAAGCATGTGTATGTTAAATCATCATTTGTAGTATATAGAAACAAATATGAAAGGTACCAAAAAACGGCCACAATAGGTCAGGGATTTAACAGTTAATACTCTTCTATTTATTCTGTATTTTATTCTATTTTTTCGACATTTGTGTTTTTTCTTTTATTCTGATATTTTCTCTCTTTTCCTAATATACTGTATTTGTACAACTGTTCAAATCGAAATTCTCCCACTGGGGATTATTAAAGCATTCTGATTCTAATTCTGAGTTTAACTGTCATCCTGTTTTGCGAAGCTTCATTTATCTAGGCTACTCCTCCCCTTCTCTTATGTCGACTCAACCCAACTTACTGGTCTTGCAGATATTTGAACAGACTTTATCCCCTCAGCCTCTGACAGATCAACCTGGTTGCCTAGTTGAGTTTTTCTTTTGTGGTTATATTTGACATCTTGGACCTTGCCTGCCTACCGACCAGTCTTTGTAAGCCATTTCTTTATTTGACTAACATACAGTGAAGATTATACTAAATAGATAAATGTAATGCTGGTAATTACTTAAAGAATTCATGTATCAAGTATTATTATGCATGATAAAATGTGCTTAGGTATGTATCATTCCTTAAAACTATGCTACATATTTATGGACACGTTCACAAACATGTCAGAATATACATTATGTTAAATAAGCTGAAATCTTGAGGATCCCCATGTTGGTCTTGATCTGCCTCACAATCTAATCAACTCTTCATTAGTCCTAATTATCCCTACTTAAAATATCCTTTACATTAGCGGATTTTTTTTCTCTGTCTTATGGCACTGACTACCTCTCTCTCTCTCTCTCTCTCTCTCTCTCTCTCTCTCCCTCTCTCTCTCTCTCTCTCTCTCTCTCTCTCTGAATTGAATTGAAGTCAGTTATTCTTTTGTGCTCACAGACAGTGAGAAAGACAAATATGGGCGATCATTTGACTTGGCAGAGGCAATAACAAGTCATCCTGCTGCCTCCCATTTCAGCAGCATGATGACTCCTATTACCTTAAACTATTGTTATTATCATTATCCTGTTTTCAGTCATGAGACACAGCATTTCAAGTTAAACCAAGAACTTCTAAAACTGTATTTGAAATATTCCATTCAGGTGATGCTGACATTTCTTTTGCACCAACCACATGGGTTTTGCTGCTACCAACCTCCACCAACGTTACCTGAATTATATGATTTTAAAAAATATGGCAGAAAGAAAAGGGAAGGGAAACGAAAAAGAAAGGGGTCAGCACAAGTGAAGAAGGGTTGTGAAGGGAAAAACAGATGTTATTCAGCCCCTGCAAAGGATGAAATTTCTCCATTTATTTTTTCCAAGAATCAGTGGAAGACGACGAAAATGACTCCGGTCTCACAATGATCTGAATATGAAGGATTCAACAAACAATGAAACTCAAATTTAAGAATTGATGAAATAAACACAAATATGCCTCCCAATAAATATGGTAGGTGAAAACAGATCTCAGGACCAAGCTGTGAGGAGAGCATTGAAGCACTTGATTATGGTCTCTACAAAACGTCCACCTGTAGCAAAGTTTTCCTACCAATTTCTCAAAACAAAGAAAGTTAAAGTGCGCCTCTGAACCACGTACACTGTGTGAAGGAACTGATAATGTAATGCAAATACAGGCACATATGTCGAAATTATGTGCCTATATTAAGTCTTACATTCCATCACTTTGTTCTAAGTCGTGCCTCTAGTAGTGAGCAAAAATGTAAACTTTTAATTGAAAAAAATTTAATACTTTGCAACTATTACAATGACCCAATTATATGTTGTCTTTTTTTCCAGGTTGCTGATCTAAAGTTGGCAGTGAAGAACTGAGCATAGTTTTCCACATTATGGAGGCTGTTTATAACATTATAAATCTGTTCCACTTCAAGGAAATTGAAATGTCTGTGACACTTTTCCTCATCTTTCTTGGTCTCCTTTACTGGTGTGTAAAAGGTTTGAAATATTCTGTCTGTGATGCTACAGCTGCTACCAGATAAATAATGTAAAAACTGACATACAATACACACTTTCTGGAAATTCAAGAGACTCATTCAGATCACGATTTCGTTATCAGATCAGATGTTTGCAGCTCTACACATTGAGAGTTCTACATTCTGATAATATATCATTGGGAAAATGTTGGATAATTCAATATATTAAATATGAATACAACATTCAATGAACAAAATCACAGAAAGATAGTCTTTTTTGTGCTCTTCAGTGAAAATTAATTAAGACATGCAACAGTAAAGATTAGCTTGCTGAAAACTATTTAACTTAGTATAGACACTCAGTATAGACACTTCACTGTGTTTTTTTCCTTTTTTCAGGTATTCAGTTCACCCTTTCTCTTATCTTTCTCGATGTGGCATAAAACATCCAAAAACACTACCTTTCTTGGGCAACATATTCATGTTTCGTCAGGTAAGCTATTGCTCTCTGACAGTGATCTTGTTAACGTGCGTCCTTATGTCTTTGATGCACATTTTTTGACAGGGATGCACGATCATCAGACAACATGTGTCCCTGGGACACAAACGTTAAATACATACTATAAAAAAATTGATGCTACCTTTTTCTACAATGTAATACAGTGCACCCTCGTTCTTTTGGTGCACTGGAACTACATGCGATAAACAAATTCCGCAATCGAGCAACAAACTATTTATCTTATTATTTACGGTAATTTAAACCTTTATGACCTTTCCCACACTTTTATCACACTTTTGTGTCTCACCAAAAATCTGAGCGTCACGGAACTGAACGCGCTTCCGGATGCTGTCAGCCAATGGAATGCACATACAGTATCAAGTGACTGCCTACCAAAAATATGCGATGAGGCGGAGTTGCAAGGGCGCACTGTATTGGGAAAAAATGCACTTTCATTCGACAACAATATTCACAACTCTTCTTTTCTCCACTTAAATTTCGCACACGGAAATTGCTATTGTGTTTTGATCTTGCACGTTTCCCATTTGAGTTTCTCGTCACGAGACTCACCTGCATGATTCTGCCTTATTAAAATCGACCAAACAGCGACATATCTGCTCATTTCCCATGATATGCTCTGCTCTGTTATCATGATATGTACACACATACGAAGGAATAAACAAACAACCCATGGGCAATTTTATAGAAACATGCTTTGTGAAGGATTTTTAAGTTAATTTTTTAATTCCCCTCATCGTGGTTTTTTGCTATGATCAGGGATGCCAGGTGGCTTTCAGGGCCGAACCATGACTGTTACTGTCATTTACAGCATGTAGCTTCCACAGAGTAACACAGATCAGAAGACATCATATTGTTCTCAGCTCCACCTAACATAACAATAAATATAACTCAGTCAATATGTAGTTGTGGCATTTCTAAGAAAAGCATCTCCAGTTTCTTTATAATTTGTCATCCGGTTTTAGTCTGTCTTGATGTTCTTTCAGAGTTTCTTCTACCCTTTGACTGATCTCATAAAGAAATATGGAAGAGTTTGTGGGTAAGGAGATAAAACCTTTGTGAACATGTTTTTTTTAAATTTTTATACATTATGTTTTTCCATCAGAAAAAAAGCTGTTAGCAGATTTAAGATTGTCAATTTATTAGACTGAGACAAATTCATTTCAGGTATTATATAGGTCGCACACCAGTGGTGGTAATAGCGGACCCTGATATGCTGAGACAAGTGATGGTCAAGGACTTCAATATGTTCCCAAACAGAAAGGTGACTACGTTAACCGGAGCATGCAATATGTTTCTAACTGCGATGTAAAGATAACATATATCTTTTATTATCTAAACTCCCTCAAGGTTATTCGTAAGTACAACAAGCCTTTGTGTAACAGTTTAATGATTTTGAAAAATCAAGAGTGGAAGAGGGTGCGGAGTGTGCTAACCCCAACATTCAGTTCTACGAAGATGAAGGAGGTGAGATTTTGTGTTCATTTATTCAGCAAAAGTTACAATTAACATATAAGACTTCTTATACTTCTATAAGACTTCTATAAGACTTTTTTGAATATCAACACATTTGAAAAGGTCTGTCCAACATGGAAGTGAGAAGCTTAGAAAACAAAAATTCCAACAAAATCTTCTAAAATACTCAGAATAATTAAATGAAAATCCATTTCTATTTTTGGCAGTATTATTTCAGAAAATATCTGGGGGGAATATGCACACAACATACAATTGTACTCATCAATGAGGCAATATAAATTAACTAATGTAGAGGTACTGTATATAAGTACATAAATGGATGACCTAAAACTCAGGCATCCTATCCCAGGTCTCTTTAGCTCTGTATTCCCTACTTATAGATGAGCAGGAAAACATTGACAAGACAACTTGCACCAACTTGAAGGTGAGCAGGTCTCTCCATTGTACATCAGCTGGAGGTGTATCTAGCCACACTGCTCAGTGTGCTTCCCCGTAGTACAGAGACATTGAAGAGACACCACCTTGTGGTCCTACTTAGTAACTACAGCTATTAAAAGTTGCAGCCTTCTTCCTAACAATTATATTGTTAATGTTATTTTTAAATCAATGGAAGCCTTTAAAATTTTGTAGTGTTGACTGTGTTTTTATGTTTTTGCAACAAATTGCAGCTTAAAAATATTTTGATGACAGTGTTTACAGGATAGGTTGATGTGTATCTTCCCTTGTTCAGAAGGTCTGTGCAGATATAAGTTTCAATGTCTCTTCATATTTTCCTGCAGATGAGTCCACTCATTAACACAGCCGTCGATGTCTTATTGAACAACTTGAGTGTTTACGCTGACTCACAAGAGGCCTTCAACATCCACAAGTAATCAGTCATGATTCAAAATACACGATCATGGTGTCTCTTTTCTCAGCCCTCACCATTTTGTTTGTGTGTGCATGTTTCTACAGGTGTTTCAGCTGCTTCACCATGGATGTTATTGCTAGTGTGGCATTTGGAACGCAGCTGGACTCGCAGAACAACCCAGATGATCCATTTGTTCGCAATTCGAAGATGTTCTTCTCCTTTTCTTTCTTCAGGCCCTTCGTCCTATTAAGCCGTCAGTCCAGATGTTGTGTATTGATGTTTATATACAGTACATGTATATGAATGATTAAAGTAGATATTTCAAGGAATGCAGTTAAAGCAACGAATAAAGTATTGATAAGGCATTGATCAAAAACTGGAGATTTTACAATTTTGTTACTTACAAATCCAGAATAACTCGAAATTATATGGGCTTCCCAAATAATTTTTTATTGAAGAGTAAAATTGAATGAATATATGCTGAAAGGATGTTTATATATTTTAAACATAAAACATTTTTACAGGGTGGCGCAGTGGGTAGCACTGTCACCACACAAAAAGGTGGTTCCGGGTTCGAGTCCCGCTCTGTGGGGAGTTTGCATGTTCTCCCCGTGTCTGCGTGGATTCTCTCCGGGTCCTCCGGCTTCCTCCCACCTCCAAAAACATGCGCTTCAGGTTAATTGGCCGGTCCCAAATTGACCGTAGGTATGAGTGTGTGCATGCTTGTTTGTCTGTATCTTTGTGTGGCTCTGCCTTGCACTGGCGTCGCACGCGCACGCCTCATGCCCTCAGTCAGCTGGGATAGGCTCCAGCTCCCCGCGACCCGCAAAGCAAGCAGTTAGAAGATGAAGATGAATGAACATTTTTACATTGTATGATTGTACAGAGATGTGTTCCCCTTTTGTAGTTTGTAATATCGGGTTACTCCAAGGCATTTGTGTTTGTTTGTGTGTCCAGTTGCGTTTCCATTCATCGCGACCATCCTGGAGCGATTCATCCCCAATAAAAAAGAAGACCAAACAAACCAGTTCTTCATCAACTGCATTCAGGAGATCATCAGGCAGAGAGAGGAGCAGGCTCCAGAGAAGGTTCATCTCTTGGACATTAACTTAAATACAGAGCTGCTTAGAGTTTCTGTGCGGTGTTTATATACTCATTTTTAAAAAATTTTATTATTATTTTTGTAGAGGCGTCGGGATTTCCTTCAGCTGATGTTGGATGCTCGAACCAGTGGGGAGTATGTGTCTGTGGAAGATCAGGAGAACCAACTTCACCCACAGGAGCAACCTACCAGACGTCCACAGAAAAATATGACTGATGATGAAATAGTGGGTCAGTCTCATTTCTTCCTGCTAGCAGGCTACGAGACCAGCAGCAGTACGCTAGCCTTCACCTGCTACCTCTTGGCCATCCACCCAGAATGTCAAAGTAAAGTACAAGAAGAGGTGGATGACTTCTTCACCAGACATGTGAGTGTGTTATTCACCTATTTTATATTAAGCTGTTGCACATTCAGATTTAACTTAATGGCCGTTGAGGATTTATAACTAGACACAGCCATAGGACAGTGTTTCATTTTCATGAACCCTGAAAAAAAGAATGACTGACTTCTTCCTCTGTAACTGAATAACATACTTGGAGGCATGGTCTACTCACAGCCTCTGCAAAATCCACTGGACAATTTTTTTTGACAATTTGCATTTTATCTTGTAATTTATATTGCACTTATTTTTTTTGTAGGAGTCGCCGGATTACACAAATATCCAAGAGCTTAAGTATTTAGATATGGTTGTAAGTGAGAGTTTGCGCCTCTACCCCCCAGCATTCAGGTAAATGAAGAGCATTAAATGAGGAAGTTTTTACTACACTTATTACTTTATTGCTCTTTTTATTATTACAGTTACCCTTTCTTGTACAAACACACAACAGATTTTGAGAAATGTTACTATTAATCAAAATGATAATCGCGAAGCAAGTAAGGAAAATGAAAATTGGATCAGGTGTCTAAAGACATGTCATTTTGTGCCACAAAGGTTTGGACGAGACATTGACCATGACTGTATTGTGAATGGCCAGTTCCTCCCTAAAGGAGTGCTGCTGCACATCCCAGCAAGCTTCCTTCACTATGACCCAGAGCACTGGCCTGAGCCAGAGAGATTCATCCCTGAGCGGTAGGAGGCTGTTCTTGAACTAAATAAGCAAAAACATGTCTGTGGCATTTAAATGGAGTACATGCAGTAGTACCTTGAGATATGAGTTTAATTACTGTACATCCTGCGAAGCGGTGATATGTTGTGATTGTCAAGGATTGTGTGTTTGTATGTCCGTCCACCAAATATCTTCACAACCGTTGTAGATAGAAATATGAAACAACAAGAACATTACGCGGGCGGCAAAGGGATGAAAATGAGGTAAAACAGATTGAAGGTGGTTTAGGGTTTAGGGTTGGGGTTAAGTTAGGGTTAGGTTTAGGGTTGGGTTTAGGGTTAGGGTTAAGTTAGGGTTAGGTTCAGGGTTTAGGGTTGGGGTTATGGTTTAGGGTTAGGGTTAAGATTAGGGTTAAGGGTTAGGATTTAGGGTTAGGGTTAAGGGTTAGGGTTTAGGGTTAGAGTTTAGGGTTCGGGTTTAGGGTTAGGTTTTTAGGGTTAGGTTTAAGGTTTAGGTTAAGTTTAGGGTTGGGTTTAGGGTTAGGGTTTGGGGTTGGGGTCAAGTTAGGGTTAGGTTCAGGGTTTAGGGTTGGGATTTGGGTTATGGTTTAGGGTTAGGGTAAGGGTTAGGGGTTCGGATTTAGGATTAGGGTTTAGGGATAGGGTTAAATTAGGGCTAGGGCTAGGGGTTAGGGTAGGGTTAGGGTTAGGGTAGGGTTAGGGTTAGGGTTAGGGTTTAGGGTTAGGATTAAGGTTAGGGTTAGGGTTAGGGTAGGGTTTGGGTTAGGTTGGGGTTTGGGTTATGGTTTGGATTATGGTTAGGGGATAGGGTTAGGGTAGGGTTAGGGTTAGGGTAAGGGTTAGGGTTTAGGGTTAGGGTTGGTTTAGGGTATGGTTAGGGTTAGGGTTAGGATTAAGGTTAGGGTTAGGGTATGGGTAGGGTTAGGGTTAGGGTTAGGGTTTGGTTAGGATCAGGGTTTGGATTAGGGTTAGGGTTAGGGTTAGGGTTAAGGTAGGGTTAGGGTTTGGGGTTAGGGTAGGGCTGGGTTAGGGTTAGGATTTAGGGTTAGGGAAAGGGTTAGGGGTTAGGGTTGGGTTAGGGTAAGGGTTAGGATTAGGGTTACGGTTACGGTTAGGGTTAGGATTAGGGGTTCAGGGTTAGGCCTTAGGGTTAGGGTTTAGGGTTAGAGATAAGGTTTAAGGTTTAGGGTTAGGTTTAGGGTTATGGTTTAGGGTTAGGGTTTAGGGTTAGGGTTAAGTTAGGGTTAGGTTCAGGGTTTAGGGTTGGGGTTTAGGGTTAGGATTTAGGGTTAGGATTAGTGTTAGGATTAGGGTTAGGGCTTCAAAAAACTGTCGAGTCACTCGTATGTTAACATACTACTGTAACTGTATTTTCTGACTAATTTTAATATAATAATTTTAATAATATGACCTAAAACTGAATGCCAACTAAGGTGTGGACATGCTTTGACAAAATCCTAAGGAGTATATTATTCAAAGGAACTCAAAATGTTTTAGAAAACCAACACTATGATTGAAACAAAAGGACATTCTTCCACAGAAGGTTGCTTAATATGTGCCAGGAGAAAAAGCACAGGTATGAATATTTAACAGGACAAGGCCATTATTAATATAACCAGTGAAAGATGTGAAGAAGTGAAAAAGGTCTGGGGGTTTTTGTTGGTCAACAACATTTATTAATGATAACTACATACTGGTAAATTTTTTAGCTATTATTGACATGAACTCTAGAAAAATCAGTGTTTTTGCCATACATCGTTACTTTTGTCTATTAAGTCATCTGGCATTTATTTGCAGTTGTATTTATCATTAACATGAATGTAACACGGTGAATCTTCTGTCATATACAGTATACATATATCTAATACAACTACTCAAAGTTGTAAAATATTTGCGTTAAAACTAAATGAAATACACCTATGGTTAATGCAGCCAAATATTGAATTCTAAATGAATCACCAGATTCACACCAGAAGCCAAAGCCAGTCGACATCCGTTTGTATACCTGCCCTTTGGAGCCGGTCCCCGTATGTGTATCGGAATAAAACTGGCCCAGCTGTTGATCGGGATGGCTCTGGCACGTCTGTTCCAGAGGTTCACCCTTGTGGCCTGCTCTGAGACCGAGGTGGGTCGAACACTTAACTCAAGGACAAACATCTTTTCAAAACTATTTCATTCTACTGAAAGCAACAAACATGGATAATGTTTTTTTTTACTTGTGCAATTCTTTTTATGAGCAGATTCCTCTGGAGTTGAGTGGAACAATCACTATAGAACCAAAAAATGGCATTTTCCTGAAAATTCAAAGAAGAGACTTGGAACAAGGTCCCGGAAGATCCTCACCAGACTGTTAGACGCTGGTAATCATTTTTGGTGGTAGAAAAAAATCTCAATCTGTAGGTCGATGTTGTCACATTATACACTGTACATGAGCAACATTTTAGGCTGGTTGCTTTGTGTGAAAACTTTTTTTATGGGTTAACATTCTATGATAAGATCGCACCTCACTGCATACTTTCATTATGAAATGGGTCAAGTGTGTTTGCAGTTGAACTGAGAAGTGAAGGCGTCAAACGGCACTGCAAAGATCTGTTAATAGTCTAAATTATCCGCAATTAATTTAATGAGCAGATGGAAAAGCATAAATTCAAACTTGTAGACTGAATAATTAAATCAAATTATATGTAACCCAACTCAGTGACAGCAAGATAACGAAAAACCCAAGCCTCTCACTACTTCTATGTCTTATTTTTAGTGCTGTCAGGCAATTAAAAAAATGAATCTAATTAATTACAGGATTTGTAATTAATCACATTTTAATCCCATACCTGCTAAAGGTCCCCACATAAAGAATTTGAATTCTAGGACATTACAAAATTATAGTGCATGACAAATCAATACCAAGAAGATCAGATTTGAAATCCACATTTTTATTTGGTTAAGTGTGGTTTAGAAATGAAATTCAAAGGAGAATTCAAAAATTCAAAAAAGGCCAAGCTCATCAGCAAACCAATTAGACCAGGTGCATTTCTCAAAAATGCAATACAAATACAGTTAAATAAAATAAATTCATTCAGAAATAAAATAAGGCTGAGTCTCAAATAGGCACATAAGCAGACTCTCAATCAAAATGAATACTAAGGCTGACTCAATACAGCAATTCCAAATGAATAGTATAACATGCCTCTAAATAAGGCAACTAAATAGCAAGATGCCAACAGGCTTTTCCCTAAAAGGGTAAGCTAACGTTCAACTCGGTGTCCTTGATGTTTTGCATTTAAATGATGTTAGGCTGGAACTGCGTCGGTGATATGAAGATTCTCTTCTTCAAAAGGTACAAATAATAATAATGGATTATATTTATATAGCGCTTTTCTGGACACTCAAAGACGCTTTACATCGGACCCATTATTCATTCACTCCTCATTCATACTTAAACTCCTTGTGTATCCACAGCTGCCCTGGGGCAGACTGACGGAGGCGTCTACAGCGCAGAATCACTGCGTTTTTGTTGATTGTCCCGTCTTTGTTCTTTTTATGGATAAACTTTCCGCCCAAATGTCCGAAATTGCCTGCCTCGCTCTCCTGTGTCGCCTCCATCTCTGTTGTCAGTCACTCTACTTTTGACTAGTGGCGCAGGTAGGAAGTGACGTCACTGCAGCCTACGGGTCCGTCAATGGGCCAAATTTAAAATGCTTGCGCATTGACTTGCCACTCGCGATTAATTGCGTTAATTTTTATAGCGCGTTAATTTGCAGGGTAATTAATTAATCTAACGCGTTAAAGTTACAGCCCTACTTATTTTATGTAGAATACATGCTGAGGGGGAAAGACCACTATGGGACCTGTAGTCTTGGTTTGGAGGTCATTGATTTCCTTGACCATATAATGAAGAATTTGTTTCTTGATTCTTAATATAGCTTGTATTTGTCTTTTCAGATAGTCCAATGAAAGCTACTACTTCAAGTACAACAGTGTTTTTATTAACAAGGCAACGGAATAAAAGCACTTTCATCCCTTCTCTCTGGATTAAGTCATTTTTAAAGAGCACATTTATCTCATTGAACTGAAAATCCAATTCTTATGTAAAAAAAAAAAGTGAATCACAACAAGTTTTTCAAAGTTTGGGTAAGGGTTAGCAATGGTGATCAGAGTAAATGCATGCACATGTGCACACATACACACACTGCAAGCAATGAAAGTATGCTGTACCATTTATTATTTGCTAATGAACTGGCAGACCAAAGACATTTTCTGTTTTTCGTCCGCTTTCTTGTTTTAAATGTCAGACACAGATCCCTCCATTCAAGAGTCAGATAGATTAATGTAAAGACACAAAACAAAAAGCATTTCAACCAAGTAATTTTCAACTGCAGTGTGGATGTACACATGTAATTCCATAATATTCAACCCTGAAAAAGATCCTTTAGAAAAGTTAATATGACTTATGAATAGTTGATAAGATACTCTGGGTAAATCTGCTGTTTATCATAGACAACATGGATGCTGGGGTCAGTCTCAGAGTCAACACAGCTGTCGTAGTAGGTGCTGCCATCCACTTTAGGGGGCGGCCGGACAAAGCTGCTGTTTCCCACAGTGTAGTCTCCCACCAGGACCAGAGCCACAAACATGAACTTGTTTTGACTGTTGTTACTGCTGGAATATCTGTCAGCACAGGATGCATCTCTGGCAAAGTAGCTCCCTTAAAAAAATTAAAAAAGACAGTATTGCTACAAATTCATGTTTAGAATATGAAATTCCACAAGTATGACTTATTATCTGCTCTCTGATGAATCATTGTAACTTTACTGTTCCCTGACCATAACTCAGCATAGTTGTATTCATTTGTGGCTCCATGCTGTCATTCTTTTATACAACCCCAGATCATTTGTAAATTGATGCATACTGTTTTTATTTACATTTTATATAGCATCTGAACGGTTTTGAGAAAGGGTTTGTGCATTCATCATATAACTGGATTGGCAGCTGAAGATGGTTCTTACTACCTTTGCCATATTGCATGCCGTAACCACCACAGATCCTCCAGTCAAAGTTGTGCTCACAGATTGCCTCAATGAGAGGCTCATTGGACCCGTGGAACAGATGCAACTGATTCACTTCCTTCCCCCCTTTCCTCTTCATCATATGCTCTTTCTGCCTGGAAACACAATATTGAAAACACAGATGTACTAAAGTGCAACAAAAGCCTTGCTTTCACTTATGATTTATGTTATTATTTTTCTTACGTAACTTCATCTGAAATGTCCGTTTTTGGTTCATAACAATTCCTGAGAAAATGACAGCTTAAAGCTCCTTGGCATTGACAAAAAGTGGTTTTAGCCCTTTTCTACTGAAAACAGCTGGTGTCACATTTAATGCTAAGGGTGTAGTGAATATTAACCACAACAGGGAGCTGAAGCTCATTTAAAGTTCTGTAAAACCAAGGAGAGCTGATGTAACTAAGACTTTTCTGGAGGATCACCACACACCTTATTACAACACAAATTTAACTGTAAGAGGTTTATAATTTACCACTGAAAGACTTCCCACAGAGAGGGGTTCTGGATCCTCTGGATGTTGTTAATTCTACTTCGGGACATGGTGTGTTTGAACAACACCTCAATCATATTGTATTCGTTTCCAGATTTTGAGAGAGGAACAAGCTGAAAGACAACCGTACAGTACAGAAACACATGAAGGACCAAAACACAGTAAGAAGCTGAATATTAAGCACTTTGACCGACACTGCAAAAATACCTTATATCCGATATTTGGCAGAGAATTTTTGTCCCAGTGGGATGGGAAAATCTCAGATGTGGAGGAGCTGGAACTGTGTGATGATGCACTGCAGATGCAATCAATAAAACTAGTGTCACTTGATCACACTATGTTGGATGGGTAATTCAAAATCTCTCAAAAGGAAATGAAAATACCTCTTAAGCACCAACTCTACATATTGAGCAGACACGAAGCAAGGCCTCCTCCTGATATCTCTCCTTGTATTGTTGTTCACATTAAGTTGATACATCTGGGCTGTCAGCGAATCTGTGAATCGGAAAATACACTGCTGACTGCCGACACCAACTTCAACCTCGTCTTCTCTGTCTAACGAGTACATCTTCTCCAGGGTTTCAGATGTGACAGAGGCCGGCGTGTCATCAGCATTCTAAAGAGGCAAAATCAGAGTTAACAAACTATGATATTTTGTCAGTGATGAAACAGGAAAAATTATGAATAATAAAGGAGGGAAATCGGGAGATTGAAATGCACATGTTTTTTTCAACTGAGGACCAGAAAGAAGAGAAATAGCAACTTGTTACAAGTTTGACTGACCTTTCCAAACTCCAGCCATGTACCACTGTTGTCTTTCCAGTACCAACACCACTTTGTTGTAAGAATAAAGTGGGCAGGCTTTGTGACAGAAGAGGGAGTTGACAGACGACGAACTGGAGACTCTCCATATGTCATTGTCATGAAGTTAACTGATTGCATAACAGAGGATGGGGAGCTGAAAATAAGTAGGGTGAGTCAATCAGCGATTTCTTTAAATAGAAAAAATGCTGAATGTGAATCTCAAGTGTATATGACTTGATCTATTTGATGTTACACATAGAATATCGTGTAGTTTTCAGTGATTTCTCACCTGTGAACATCCTTTTGTGGATCACAGAAGGCCTTCTCTATGTCCTCCATATTTGGTAGGTCAACCCAGGTCACAAAATCACAATTTAAAATCTGCCATCTGTAAGGCAGGGGCCAGTGTACGTAATTACACCTCTCTGTTAAAAAGCAATTAAAATACACAAAACAGTGTTAGACATCTGGATATCATCTGATCGCACAAATCTATGCATGAGAAGTCACAAAGTAATTTCTGTGTTACCTTTATTGCAATTTTTGCGAATGAAGTACAGGCAGATTTCTCCCTTGTTAGCATCATCTGTGAGGAGTCCTGGGATGCAGCTGGAGAACTGTTGAGTGGCGGGGTCTCATTGCAGAAAACACAGAATGTTTAAATATACTGTACAGACCTAAACTATCTATAGATAATAATCATAAAACTGTGTCTTTCTTCCTTACCAAAATCCCCAGCGACCCGGGCCCCCTGTTGTGCCATGATGATGAGTTTATTTCTGTAACTCTTGAAAAGGTTTTCAATATTTTCTTGACTGAACCCTTGGAAGATCTTCATGTCTTGGCCATCGAAATGATGAGTTCTCTTACAGGAAGAGCCAAAACTGCAGTCGCCCTGGAGGTAGTGCTGGCAAACATGAAGTTTGGTGCAGTAGGTTTTGAACCTGCATGAACCATGCAAACCATCGCCTTTGTTGTAATGTGGGCAAACCTGGAGGGGTTAACAAAAAAAAAAGACATTTTACAAAAAATAACATCAGTTCATTCAGAAAAAGGAAGCATTCTCCACACAGCAAAGACTCTCCAATTCCCATCTCTGTGTTAAAGTATTTCCAGGTGAACTTACCTCAGGAAGAATATAAGGATCATTCTGCAGTAAGAGCTGGAACAGCTGATTCTCGGTCAGATACTGAAGGTCATATCTGCTCAACAGCTCTTCATTGTGTGGAGAAGTCAGGCTATGGGGATTTTTACATCTGGTTCTGAAAATAATTAAACCGAATTAAAAATTTCAGTCTAGACTTACAGTATGTGCTTACTCATGGGTTACAGTGTGTACAGGTACAAAACTGGGCACAGAGGTTATCTGCTCTAGGGTCAAATGGGGTCATTTAATACAGTTCCTGTCTTTACATCAGATCAGGTTGAGTGAGGGTCCTGACACAACACTAGAACCCATCTGTGGAGCGAATGGTTTTAGATTATACTAACAGTAATAATCGTCTGTATAAATGAAAGTGCTGCTGGTTTAAATACGCTTCACACAGCCTGTACACGTAGCACAGTAGGAGGCTACTTACCCAAACGTGCAGCCTCCACAGACCAAATACCTGCACAGGTGCAGCTTGTCGCAGCGCAGACAGCCTTTCTGCTGGCAGAGCCGCAGGCTCGTCTTCGCCACAACCACACTGTCCGGTCTGATGGTTCTACCGGGGAGAGCCTCCTGTGTGCCCTCCTGGATAGCTACCCACCCGCTCTCTGAGTAGAAGCGCTGCAGTAGCTGTTCCGCAACAGTGAAACTCTTCGATAACTCTTCATCCAGACGCCTGTAGTCCAGACTCCCCTGGTTGTCAGACAAAAGCTTGATGATGAATCTAGAAATATGTGAGACCATCTTGAAGCGGCTTCAGCTGCGCTGCGGAGACCGTTCCTTCTGCGCTAGCTCCCGACGGAATCAGGCGGTGACGTCGCTTAAAATGAAAGTGAAACCGACGACGCGAAGTTACAACAGCGTTTCCGTTGAGCGCCAATAAAGCCAATTGAGTTTCGATTAAAATCAAATCAAAAAACACGACGTTAATGTAAAAAGTAATGATTAAGGATCGAAAGTATGTGGAAAATATGAATCGCGGGCTCTTTTGTTCTTCCGGAAAAGTTTATAGTTGACACATTTCCGTACGCTCTTGAACGCAACACGGGCCGTAGCAACCACGACACGGGGTTCGGCGTACCTTAGCAACCATGGAGGATGGGCTAACAGTGACGGAAGAAACATTCAAGGAGGCCGCACAAGAGCAAAAAGAACTATTCTATAACCAAGTCGAAGAGCTTAAGTAATAAAAATTGATATTCGGTAATACGAGTTTATGCGAGAATAGCTCCACTGTGATTTTATTTTACGATAAAATAAGTCTATTGCCATCTTGTGCCACTTGCTAGCGTTGACCGGTGGACGCCATGCTAGTTCTGTTGTTTCGCTTTATGGCGAAAATAATGAGCTAATTAACAAACCCTAGAGTGTCCGGAAACAAGTGTCTCTAAGCAATTAGTCAAGATTTGTAGAGGTGTAGGAGAAGTGTCACGTAATTATATGTCATTTTACGACTAATATCATTCAAGTTAAAATCTTCTATTTATGAGGATAATTTTGGAGACTATATTTTGGATCCATAATGTTGCAAACGCTTTAAAGTCTTTTTATACAATTAGGATTTCTTTTCCTTGTCTTTAGTAAATTTAATCTATTTTTGATGTTGATTTCCCCCCCAAGACGCTCCAATGCAGCTCTACGGGCAGAGAATGACATGTTTGAGCGCTTCATTGGTCGCATCGTGGCCCCTGCAGGAGGAGGTGGTCTGGGGGCAGCAGGAGCCTTCGAGCAGGAGGCTGTGGTGAGTAATTATGGACTGACTGTAACAAGCTGACAGTTCAGTCTGACCAGAGACACCTCTTCACTATAAATACTAAACCAGAAACACTAGGGAGAACCATGCTGACTGTGTACACAGGGAAACGTATTGTGTAGGCTTACATTACTGAGATTGGCTGAAGGAGGGACAAAATGAATTGCCATAAGCTTTTAAACACTCCCACACATTCCTACATCCTGCTGTATATGCTTGTGTGATTTGTCAGGGTCATGAAACAATGTGGATATCTCGGTCCAACATATCAAACCTCCTTCACCAGCTGACCTTGGAACAAAAACTCTTCGTGGCACAGAAAGAAGTAACAGAGACAAAACAAGACCAAGAAAAACTCAAGCAAACATATGAGCAAATTCAGGACAACTACAAGGTTACAATACACTCCTACACAGAGAAATAAGAAATAGAAAAAGACAACAATTCCAAGAAAATATACACGTATACTTTGTTTTTCCAGATTTCAATGAAAGTGGCAGAAATACGTCTTGCTGAAATAAAGAAGGCAAAAAGTGAGTTTGAACGCAGGCTCCTCAAACCAATAAGTTATGGCGGGTTGAAAATGAAGGAGTCTGAGAAGGTGCTCCAGTTCATTGGAGACAAGTCAAAGGTAAACCTGGGTTCAGTATAGTGACGTCAATCTGTGCAAAGTGGTAGAAAATTAGATTAAGGTTCAGCATTTTTGTCATTCAATACAGGTTTGCAAAATGAATTGCATTTTTCTTATGTAACCATAACATACAATTTTATTGATTCCAAGTAATTTCTATTAACTGAATAATTTGCACACTCTGCACACATTTAGAGATTTGGTAGGACTTTCAAAGGAAATTTGGCAGGACACTTATCACATATCATTTTTTTGTCCTTCAATTTGATCTGATATATCTGGTTAAATTATACAAAAAGCTGTCAGATTATATAATTTATTATTGTTCTCCCCCTTTCCATGTAAATTAAATCAGTTCACCCATTTGGAGAAACTTAATATGAAGAACCAGGAACTGAAGGCCCATGAGAAGAAGCTCCAGCAGCAGCTTCTACAGAAGAAAGAAACAGGAAAGGCTGAGTACGAGGTAGTGTAGGGGTACATCCATGGAGGTTAAGACAGCTGAAATGAAAGATCATTTTCTCTGCTGATTGTGTCATGATTGAGTTTGACTATTGCAGGGGATGCAACTTCTTATTTTCTCTGGTTAGTAAATGGATCAATTTACAGGACTGTGTGTTGCCCTTAGGAATTTTTCCAGGAGCACAGTGAGCAGAGGGTTGAAAAAAACTTGGACGAACTTCAAGTGAACAATCTGAAAATACAACGTGTCCTCAGTTCACACAAGGTGACTCATCAAAAATGTGTGGGAAGAGAGAGAATTTTGTTCAGTAATTGCCTGTACATGTATGAAACCACATTTACAGGCTTGTGTATATTGTGTATATTGTGATTGTGTATATCCAGGTCTGTTTGCGTCACCAGGAGAAGCTGGAGACTGTAACATTGGAGTCCGCGCAGTTGAGCCATGACATCAACAACAGGAAGCTGATGCTGGAAAAAATGGAGAAGGAAATACAGTATGCTGAGATGGTTTGTCACTGGAATTTTTTACTACAAATGAGGTCCTTTAAATATGATTATGTTTACTGATCTAGTGTAAGAACTCATGAAATTAGAATCAAATCAAATCATATGAATCAGTTCCTTTTTTATTACCCCTTTTTTCTTTGTTAAACTTCCATTTTTAACTATTTCACATCTATTTGATTTTCTCTCTTAAGGAGCGATTGAAGGCAGAAGCTCTAAACCAACACCTGCGCCGCCAGATGAGGGATTATCAGGCTCCAAACATTACTGATTACATGCATATCAAGGACAAGCACAAGAAGCTGCAGCAGAGGATTCACACTTGGGAGAGGAAAATTGCAGTTGCTCAGGTAAACAAGTCTTAAATTCTTTTCTGGATTCCTTGTCTTTCTTGTAAAAATATTTTGCTCAAGTTGTATCATATTCCCACTGAGATCTAATCTCTCTGAAGACTGTTTCATGACTACAGTATATCCAAAACAGCTGACTCTCATTTTTCTGTTTATGCCAGATGGTTTGGAAGATGCATGATAAAGCCGGGAAACAGCAAATCACTGTTACTCCTGCATACAGTGCTGAGGCCGGAGTTAGACCTGCAAGACACCCAGTCCCAGTAAAGCTCCCCTACATAAGAGAACACAGCACATAAAGAATCAACCCCCCCCCCCCCCCCGGATCCAATTCAAAAGTTGGAAAATGTAGAAAGAAAGTAATACACCATTATGTAGACAATACGAGATGTTCTGTAAACATATAACCTTTTATCTCTATTTATTATCCTTAATCAATTTTGTAACCTTAGCATCCCTCTGTACTAGTCTGGACGCTCTTAGTGACCAGGCAACCATTCAAATATACCACATTCTGGTAGTCATTTCATTCAGTTCTTTAAAATGTTATTACAGCTATCAATGGATTTCTTCAGGTGTGTGTTTACTCCCTCTGTAGTATGAGGTGTCTCCCTAAGATGATGTCATGCTGTCGTCAAGTACAAGTACTTCAGACCTGTACTGTCATGAAATTTAAAATAATTCTGCTGTATTAATGTGGACTGTAGACTTTTTGTTTGAATTTAGACAACTATTTTACTCCATTTATCTGACAGCTACAGTTCCTAGTTAGTGTACATACAGTTAGTGGTCATCTAATGACATACAGTATTAAGAATTGTTTAAATACCCAAAAGTAGCTTCATGTTAAATACTGTATATAGCACTTTGTGGGTGAAAACAGTAGCTCTGTGACCTCATAGTTTTAAATACACAGCTTTTACTGAATGCAGTCATCTACTTCTATTTAAATGATCTTGACAATATTTCCACCAATAATTACAGATTGATTGATTCAGTTTAAAAAGAAGCACAGGAAGAAAATACACCTCGGACTTGACAAACTATGTCCTTTATTAGAAAGAAATCCTTGGAGGTATTAGCCCTCAAAGAATTCTAAATGTTATGATGTTACATGCCATATATACAGTTATATACATAAAAGTGCAATGTCACAATGGTTAAGCTGTAACTGTAAAATGGCAGCATTTCTAACTCTTTCGCTGCATTTTCAAACACGGCATCGGACATGAAAATGCAACGGTACAGAATGTCAGAAGTTCCTCGAAACATTTCAAAGGCACTTTCACAAGTACATACTAGAGATGTACGTAACACCACAGGGTAGCTTAAAGCCTACGGATGCCATGATGGAGTCCTACGGTTGATGATGTTAACATGACAATAGCACACTTTTCACAACTAGCTTCATAACGTAGCTGGGACACCGGAATCACTGGATTTAATCTACACATATTGTTGTAAATCATTTCTACCCAGAAACATAAAACAATATAAAAATAACAAAAGTAAGTAATCCAGAAAATCTTCTTTCTTTTGATTATTATTATTATTATACATATAATATCTGTCAAGTCAAAGTCGTGTAAACCTGCTGAGAGCATTACTTATTAATTACAACCCTAGTATTTTCTCTGTGTTATCATGCTAACTAATTTCTTGAGGACATGCGCCCACTTGTTATTTTTACAGTACAGAGGTTATTTTGAAGAACACATACAAGCGTGTAGTCACACAGGTGGAGCTCTGGCACGTACAGCATTACGGGGCTATTGCATTGAAATCATTACTTGACCTGGATGCGAATGATCTGACAAACATCATCTTTAACTGCAGGCAGTCCACACTGCCAATCACAAAACACATCACTGACATTCTCTCAACACAAAACTGACTAGAGGGACAGAAAAAGCAAGCTTCAGTTTTAAGTGACGTAGTCCAAGAGAAGCATAGGAATCAGGATGAGGCTTTTAACAGTCATTAGGTCCATGGCTACTGGCAGCACTTCCACAGGGTGCTGCCGTCTATATACACACACACACACACACACACACACACACACACACACACACACACACACACACACACACACACACACACACACACACAATATAAAGAATACTTACATCATATATGGAGGGTCACCATGCTTTAACTTGTACAATCGTGTCTTTGGAAAAATAGAGCCAAGTAAGGCATTAAAAGAAGCTATGGCATGTGTTCCACAATATGATACCACACGTGTTGAAAATAATTTAAATGGGGGATGATATATCATCAGACTTTTTCCACAATGTTCCACTTAGCATTTGACGATGCAAAGGCATAAATTATTAAACATATTTAATCCCTGTATCATAACTTATTTACCAGGAATTCAAAAATATATTTGAAATGTTAAAACAAAATTCATTATGAAGTAGTGGTTTTATCCATTATTCATGTTATTCCAGGCATTGTGGAAATATGTTCAAATAAATTTGAGTCAATCCAGCACAGAGGTGATCTTTGTATATTTCTGAGACACAACAGATGGTATTATCCTTTCCAAGAAAAGCTGCAGAGTTACCACACAAGCAAACAACAGCCTAATGCTATCAGTTAACAAAGTACCGTAAGTTTAAAGGGCTCCTCGGGCCCGTAATCAGTTTAATCTTCAAAGCATTCATCGCCAGCAGCACCTTTATAATATTTGACATTTGAAATCAAACAGTCAGCAAGGCTGAACCAGTTTGTGACCCCTTCAAATAGGCTTCTCAGGTAAGAGCACAATCTAGATGTGAGGATGCCACCCAGTTCCCACCCAACTCCAGGTTTACCAGTGAACAGCAGCTACTGAACACGCAGCATGTTTTCTTCAAATATACACAGTTCATGAAGATTAACTAAACTAAAAGTCAACTAAACTAACTAGTGAACATTTTCTAGGAGGAAGCCTTTGTGATTTGTTGTTACACTTTTTTTTAAAGGCATTTGTTAGATAATATTCTCCTAAACATATTAACACATAACTGTGTACATGAAATTGAGACAGCATTTCTCCCTACAGATGATAGTGTAAATCCTGCATTCATTTTTCTGTCCTCTATATTCACCACAAGGAGGGATCCTAATCCTCTCCACACCCATGTATTTCACACTCTTACACATTACTTTCCATCTATAAAGTGTACACACTGGTAACACTTTGCAGCCAAGCTGACTGGAGAGTTTTCATTTGACATCTCTGGCCCTTGACCCAGAGGTTACATGGTGCATGACTTGTCCAAAGGGTCCTGAGGAGCTGGGGGTTGGGGTGCCTGGCTCGACTTGGGCAGGACCATGGGCTTGGGCCTCAAAGCTGGGGGTTTGAGCTGCATGCCCATGCGAGGTGCCACCAAAGGCTTGAAGGTGCTCATGGTATCACTAGACGAGCTGGTGCTGCGACGGATGGGAGGCTCAGTGTTGGCGGTGGATCTCAGCATAACGCCATGGATTGGGCTGAGGGACTCGCTGGGGCAAGCCAGCGCGGGACCCCCACCGCTGCTGTTACCGGAGGTCTGCCGCTGCTCCAGGGTGTCCAGCACCACATCAGGGGCGTGCTTGGCTGAGCTCTGCCGTTCCAGCTCACGCAGCTCGTTCAGAGCAGTGTTCATGGTTTCTTCTATGTCCTGTAGAAGACAAAAAGAGACAAACTGAGTGGTACAGAGAGTAGTGGCAATGTGAAATGATGATAATAATGCAGATGAGGACAAAGACAATCAGGACAGTTGGGGTTGAAAATGAGAGAGGAAATAAAAAAAATAAAAATGACGTCATATGAATAGCACAGTAACGTAATAAAAGGGAGAAGACATAGAGTGTTACTCTCCACCACCACTTCTCCTCTGCATACTAACTTTGATAGCAGGGAGATGCAGAGACGGAGGGATGAGTTCACCTGAGCATGCTCCCCTTAGGCAGACAGACAGCCCCGCCCAGTTTTTAACAGTTCTGCGTTACCTCTGCTTACGATCTGCAAGTATGTGACGCCTTCCCATCGGCAGAGCTAAGAACATGGACGCTTTAACGCACATAAATTCAGCGTATTTTACACTAACTGTTCAAGTTTCCATTTTATGCATGGTTACTGTAATACTACACAAATATCTAGAAATGAGTCCCAGTGTGGAGCTGTGCTCCCTGCTGTCTGCTGCCTGTGAAGATAGTCTTTTGCGTGTATTTAGCACACAGACACATTTGCAGCCAGAGGAACCAGAAGACAGGGACTGACTATGTTTTTACAGCGCAGGGCAGGGCTTTGATGGTGGAGGGAGCTGCGGTTGGTTCGCCGCTCGTCCCGCGCTGACCTGTGCGATGGTCTCCGGGTCCAGAGCCTTGCCCCCGTGGTGGCGGTGAGCATCAGCAAAGCTCGTGTACTGGCCCGAAGAGGTAGAGCGGCGGATCGGGGGACTCTCCATTTTCTTGAGCGATTCGTGACGGCTGATATTGGTCAGGCTGCCGTGGCCAGTGCGACGCCGACGTTCAGGGCTGTCCATAGGCATGTGGTTGTGACTCCGCAGTATATCCCGTGGGCTGAAATGGCCAAGAACAGGGGAGCCCATCTCTGGAGTGCAATGTCCCCCGTGACTATGCTGTGAGGGATGCACCATGCAGTGAATATCGCTGGGACGGGCTGGAGGACGACGAGACGGGGGCTCGGATCTTTTCTTGTGCCTGCTAAGAGAGAAGAGAGGAAACAACGTAGGAAAGTAATTATTTATGGCACTACAGTGTTCACTTTCAACATTAAATACAGACATCTCTTCTGAACATTGCATCTCTATTCAGAGTTGTCTCTCATTTATTTATGGGCCTGCCTTGGAGCTCACTCTGAAAATAAAGTAATCCTTCTGACACTTAATCCAAATCGGTTTCACAAGGTTTTTCATATCCCCATATCTGGAAGGCCATGCTGCATCATCAAACATCAGTACTGTCAGAGGAACCCTGAAGTTAGTGTCAAACAGCTCATTTGGAGAGTGGGCAGGAGGGACCTGGAGATCTGCCAGTGGAGGGAGGCCTGTGGTTTGTCAGAGCAACAAAACATCCTCACTGGGAATAGCATCAGTACAGCTATCCTCTATCTGAACCTGGACCAGCACGGGACCATACACACAATCTGACACAAACATTAAAAACATGAAGACAAAGCTGAGTATAAATGCATGCTCTGGTCGGACTCATACATGTTGAGTTATGCATGATGTTTGTTGCACAGGAACATCATCTCCTTTGAAGCCATTCTATTGCTCCATTAAAGGCCAACAGAGCAGCACATCCTCCTCACGGCGGCTCTAATAGGCTGTGCTCTGCATATTTATGAGAACCAGCACTACAGGAGCAGCAGATAACCCGCGTCAAGAGCTGTTATGTTTTATCAAATCAACTTTCATCACTTTCTGTCTGGAAGCTAGACGAATGAAATAATGATTAAGTTACTTGATATTTACTACATGACACATGAAGAATTCAGATGAAAAGAACTGAACATGAAAACGAAATTTAAGAAACCACTGGCGTATTACAGTTTTTCAGTTGGTATGAAGAAGCGATAATTACCCAACAGATTAACTATTTTAACTGCTTTTCTGTCTGTATTATTGGTTCCCTGTGATGATAAACAAGCAGCAAATTTCATCCCCTCATCACTTCACCGAGGCAAATGGATACATTTGAGTTTAAGCCCAGCTAATGAATATGGTCTCGGTCATTATCACTAAGATTTAGAGGCAGCTTCAAATGGAGGACTATGACACTTCTGTTTGGCATCTATTGCATCATTTATCAGAGATTACCTCTCTTCTATGGGAACTACAGTCTCAGGTTGATCCCAGAAATATTTGCTTATGTAAGACTCTGAAACTCATACCTAATGCCAAACACTGAACAAAATGTGGTGTGATTTAATGTGGAAAAAATACTCTAATGACTACTGATGGTATTTAAGACAAAAACAGAAAATAAAGATGGATGTCGAGGTGCTGGATGTCTGGTGAGAGAAAACATTTTCTGACTACAATGACAAATCCACCAGAGTAAACAACTGCAGGAACCACGGAGAACCAGCAGAGAGAGCAGTCTGCATTCTCACCACTCGTCACCCTCAGTCACGAAAGGTACTGCAAGTTGTCATTGGCCACCCCACCATTTGTTCGCTGTGTCTTGTCAAGTAATAAGGAGAACTAGAAACCAGTCAGCCAATAACTCCACCGATGAAAATGTTCTCCTGGCTATGTTAAATAAAATAGCACAAGGAAGTAAGAATGTACATTTCCTTGGTTATTATTATATTAAAGAGATTTTTTCATGCATGTGTACTTTTAGTATGTATCTTTCTGGCAATATTTTTACCTTTCAATTTTGAAAGAAATATCCACAGTTACCCCTCTTCACATTAAAAAAAACAACCTGATAATAAATAAATAAGGCACATTAATTATTTTGCATCACTCTGCATTTCCCAAAGACTGATTTGAACCTAAATGGAAATGAAAATTAACATAGAAATAAAGATGATGGATGAAACAAGATGACAGAAGTTAAAAATGTAAGTGGAAGAAACAGGCAAGAAACTCAAACATGGAACAGCACAGTGCTATTCCATAAGGCGTGATGTCAAAACCTTCCTGTCCACTTTGATATTCTCTGCAGGTGTTCTGTTGGATGCAGTGACACCTCTCCATCTCTCCCCACTATTGTAATCATAATGTTCACCTCCAAACGTAAACTTTAATACCCTAGAATTGATGACTCTTCCTGTTCTCAAGATCTACCCCAGAAACAAATAAAAAATGAACGTCCTTCTCTCCAAAACAAACCAAATGTCACAGCCATCCTGTTTAACTGGATTGCCATAATGAAGCCAAACTACCAGAAGTCTGTTGAGTGTGTTGTTGATCAGAATACCAAGGCAAGAAAAATATCTAAATAAAGCTCAGTATATAAATAATTCAACACTCATGAATGGAGGGCAGAAACGTGAGGGGGGGAAATGATAGGCAGAAGAAACGCAAGTGGTGGAGGTCAGCTGGGAGCTGGTGAAAGCTGGACTGTGTTGAGACTGACTTTGGGAGTTACAAGAACTTCATTACGGGTGATGTGAAAAAGATGACTCATTCAGATAAATTCTCCATGTGCATAAACCTGCAGCTGCTGCTAATGTTGCCTCTAGGATGAATCATCATTCAGCAGTGAAGCAGGGGCTGCGAGTGTGTCTCTGAGTAGGATAGCATTTGTTCATGTGTCTGACACGAGTCAGTTTCAAGGTCACTTACGACACCACGTGAAATGCAGCAACAAAGAGAGGAGAAACACATTCTGCCAACAGGCCGTACCAAAACTGCAGAGGTGTGACTGAATATGTGTGTGTCTGCTCTCTGCGTGCCATTACTCCCTCTGCATGTGCTTGTCCAGTCCTCTCCAGTGGATGTAGCCGATGACTCGCCACCACTGTGAAATATGTCATAATACTCATCCTTCTCGAACAGAACTGCCTGGTTACTGGGAATATTATTCCTCATACAACAATTTAAGTGCAAAGGATGATGCAACAGGGAGGTTTATTGCAGACACACTGCTGCCAGACTGACATTGGACTGCTCATCTGATTCAGTGTATTGGTTCATCTCTCCATCTATACATTTTCTTGAAGATGAGATGACTAGAATCGTCTCGTCGTCAGCCACTTTACCATCGTGCGGGTCACAGCTTGCTACGGACATACAAACTCCATTCAGACAGGGATCAAACCCAGATCCTTCTTGCTGTGAGGCGAGAGCACTACCCACTGTATAATTATTCTATCATGCTACAGGAGCTTAACAAAAATCTTTGCTCCTTGTCATGTACTGCAATATCTTAATTTATTTATTTTGAAATTTTGGGTCATTTAGTGTGAGTTCCTGCTGATGGAATCTCTAACATTGCCTTTCTAAAACAAATCACTGCTGCTCCTGTACAAACAAATACAGCTCATCGTTTTGACACATCAGTTGTCTCATTCAGTCAAATTTGCCAAAAAACCAAACCAATGTAAACCAACCTGGAAATGTAGGCCTCAGAGATCCTTGTGTCAGAAGTTGAGCCGACGTCTTTTCCTGAGCATTTATCCTCTCCAGCGTGGCCGCTGCTGGCCTCGCTGTCGGCCTTCTGACTCAGAGTGTCTGAGAAGTTGTCATCTCTGAAACAAAGAGACAAAGTGACATTGAAGTGAAAAAAAGAGGAAGAGACAAATCAGCAATTGTACAATCTATCGTATTTGCACCATTCTTTAAAGACAGTATTTGATATCCTTTTCCTGCTAGTCAGCACGTCTCCCTCTCTCCCCAAAGGAATGGAAAGTCAGATGAGTCATATCCCCAGACTTCAGTATTCTGCTGGTGCAATGGTGACTGGCACACTCAAGCTAACTGTATGGGATTCCGTGAAGTATGCGACTGGATGCTGGGCATCTGTCAGAGAGCAGTTTTCACAGTGACAGAGCTGCACTGCTGTGTATTAGCTGATGTAAAATAAAACCAATTTTTCTGTATATAAACATAACTGTACACCAACATAGACAGACCAAGGGCAAACCAAATTTACAGACAAGAGAAAAATTTTAAGCACCCAGTCGAGTCTTGAGAGGGACGTCCTGTGCTGAAGCAATTCTCTCAGAAGTCTCTCTGGATGTTTTATTTTGGGCTCTTTTATTGGGCAGATGAAGAACACAACCTTGTGTGCTCTTAAGCCAGCTCTGCTTAAGTAGAGAGCAGGATGTTACTAAGCTTGGGAATGACCCATAGAGCTGTAAATTTCCCTGCTCTTTCATTAAATAAGAGGGCACCGCACGAACAGTAACCCTCCTGGTGAATTATTGATTGAGGTACTACTGACAGGACAGCAGCAGAAGAAAGAGGATTGTCAGGGAGAAAAAGCCTTCTAAATGGCCATTTTATCGGTCAGCTACTAAAAGACTAGAATGATTCTCTTCAGTGGATCCAGTCCATTAGTCACCAACAGTACTCATGTCAGAGTGTATGCATGTTAGCACTGAGAGCTGGACAGAATGACAGAGGGGCTGGTAGAGGATGTGCAGGTGTTTGGGATGAGATGGATGTGCTCTAAGTCAGCGGAGCAGGAATGACTGCGCAGGAGAAGAAAGACAGGATTCTGAATATGTGGCCCTACGGTTAAGTGATGGCTCATAGCCTCTTTTGGAGAAATGTCAACACGGATAAGTGTGTTGCTTTACCCATCGGGACATCATTAGAGAGCGCTGGAAGATTCTCGAGTGGCTCTGATGGTAGTTTATAAGTAGAAAGTGTCATTTCCTGACTGTAACTCCTGCAGTATTTTTTAATTATGTATAACAGGAGTCTTTCGTCATGCTAACGGCTGTGCTTTGAGCTAAATACTACAGTTTGCATGCTACCATGGTCATCGTTCCAACAACGTTAAGCAGGTCTAATGTTTATCATGTGTTAATTAAAACCAAACCAAACAGATGTGAGAATTGATGCATTACTCAGTTGAAATGACTCACATGTCTTGGACCACTATGTACTGGTGCGGCACCAGGCCATCGATGCCGTTGTGGCGTCCCTCCCACCAGTCCTCCGACGCCCGTTGATACAGCAGCAGGGAGGCACCTTTCTTGAAGGATAACTCTCGGGAAGAGCGGCCAACATAGTCAAACTTGGCAATGGCTTCAATGGGTTCACCCTCTGTCAATGGGGGAAGGATTAAACAGGTCAGGTGTGTCAGGACACACACATGAGGTACAGACAGCTATTGTCAAATATGGAAACATCTGCAATGATCGATGAAGGTGTCTTAATAAATAAAAGTCCTGATGCACATGGAAACATAGGCAGCACCGCAGCTCTGGTAGTCGTATCAGGTGGAGCATTGGAGAATCTAGTAGGTCTGATGCTGACATGTTTGTGTTCTGTTGTGTTCATGTGTGCTGAGCCGATTAGTTATTTTAGGTGTAGTCAATAGTAACCAGGCTCTACAACATCAGACCAGGGCCACAACAGGCCCAGAGGTGCTTTAGAAGGATAATTATAGAAACTGGTGAGAGAAGATCTATATGACTCTAGGGCATGTCAGTCACTTAATGGGTCATTAGATTGGGCTGACACAGTATGTGCTCTATGAGTATGCATGTAGTGCCCTGGATCAGCATCTTTATCTAATCTTTCTCATGTTTATTCAATTTTTTTGTTTTACTATATGCTGACCAGTCATGAATTACATCATAACAATATTACATGCCCATTTTATTTGCACTGACTGCTCTCTTCAAGGCCATTGTTATTAAATAACAAATTTCTCAGGTGAAGCATGTAGATCATTCGATTCTCCCATTTTGAATGCATGTCTCTCCAAGCATAAGCATTCACTACAGCAACACAGGTCTAAAAATAGCTTTATTTCTTCCTCACTCCTACCTCTGCCTACCTACCATCTCACTATCTCACTTCATGACATGCAGGGTTCCCTGGACGAGCATAGCCTCACCTTAACACAGTCTCTCTAAAGTGGGAACAGAGTAAATGGCAGAAACTTGTATTGGCTATAAAAACCCATCATGAAATGTCTTTCACAGGTGTTTGAAAGCAATTCCCAGATGAACAGAGAGGTCACATGAAAGGAAATATGGGTATTATTCAGAGCACAGAGGAGAAGTCTTACTCATTTGCGTTTATTTCTACCTCTTCGTTATTTGACATGGCTCCAAATAAATGTGAGAAGTAGGAATTTATTGCCTGGATTAATTGGGCAACACTGCTGCAGACAGGACCATTAATAACAGTCTGACAGAGACCTTATTGGTGCAGGGGGTTTTCTCTTCCAATCTCTTCAACCTATCCATCCATCTTTCTGTTAATGTTTATCCAATGCACACACACACTCACACCCACAGTGCAGTGAGGTGGCTGCGGCTAAAACCAGCAACCCATAAACTCAAATCTCAGTGCTGTAAAGAATTTTCTGTCAAGTTATGCAATTATAATGGAGAATGGCTCCAGATCCAACCAACGGAGGTCGTGCACGCACATACACAGACGATGCAACTGGAGTTTTTTTGGGTTTTTTAAAATTGCACCCTGAGAGCTGGAGGCCTGTGGCGTGAGAGATACAAACTGTCAGATTTCCTACACAAGCCAGTGAAGCGGACTCAGTGGGGTGTTGCTCTACATTCATGCCCATACACAGAAGGAGAGGGGCAGGAGCCTGGTGTGAGATACTGTTGAGATCAATATAATAAGAGAGAGAGAAAAAAACGTGTTTTCTCTTCTATTCACCTTCTTCTCATTTGACTTGAAGACACTTGCTGCTACAAACACAGCAGGATGGTTCAGGCTGAACAGATGCAATGGCTTGTGCAGGAAAAAGATAACCCTTCGTGTAAAATAAAATTGACTTAAAACGCCCTTTACCATGCATAATCCAATAAACAGTATGCCTACTGAGGCAGTTGACAACAAGGACATTGTACTACACTTCCGCAGAGTGATATATACCCAACGTGTCGGTTAGATCACATTTGACCCTGTAGTGAATTTACCAGCAGATAAGATCAATGTATTGATGGTGTGCAAGCGCCACACTAAAAACAGACAGTTAATCTCCTGGCATGACAGCAGCATGTGTGTCACATCGAGTGAGTCAGCTCTGAGTTTTCTATGCTGAGGGACATTCCAGAAAGTGAAAATATCGAAATAACAAGAATTCTCAGTCATATTCAGGTGAAACGGAATCAGAACACGTTACGTATGATACGTATGCTCTACAAGTAGTTAGCTGCCTTGAGGTAAATGTCCTACCCAACACCACACCTTTAATGCAGCAATCAACAATCATCTCTAGACATGTCCTGCTGATTTCCTTTCCCACACTACAACCTGATCACAGCGAAGAGCACTTAGTCTGCCCAATCTGGATCTATCTGAGCTAATAAACTCTAACAAACTCCCAGGGAACAAGTGGATTTCTGGATATTTCTTAGACCCACATGTGGAATGACTTTGATTTCTCTCTCTTTTCCTCTTGTATTTTTGTTCACTTGCTTTGAGTACCAACACATTTTGAGACCAGAATAAACATTTAATTTTTTTCAGCCTGCAACGTAAAGTAATTACTGGAGTCCGAACGGAAACAAGGGTTTTCTTTTGTGTCTGAAATTCAGATGTGGTCACGGAAGTTTAAAAATAACTGATGACAATGACTTGACCGCATCTCAAGACTTTGCAGGGAGGGAATCAACTCAGTGAGAACATCCTCCCTGCCAAAAGAAGCTTTTGGAAGAAAACCATGGTAGCAAGGGATTTTTGGTAAACAACCTTCTATTAACTGCTCAAAAAGTTGATAGCTGTCCTCTGTGTGTAACATTTGGAATCCCTACACATGGAAGTTTCCCTCTCTAATCACATATTCTTTTCAGTGATGAAAGACATCCAGATGTTGACTTTTATTTAGAAACAGAGTGATTAACAGCTGATCTTAACAGAAGAAATCCACCCTAATTCTTAACTCCTGTCTATGGAGCATGATGGTAGATGACAACAGTGAGACCCTAAAAATCATCAACAGGTGTGAATAACAGACATTGTTGGAGCTGCTGTCATCACCATAAAATCACTGTAAGTCCATTCTGTTTTTCATTCACCTCATCTACATGTGGGTAGCACAGATTTTTCTCACTTTTTAATGAGCTTCAAGTTTTATTGTCAGATGTGAACAGTCACATCTGACCCCATCTGATGTTGTGGTTTGAACTACTCACTATTTGGTTTGGATGAGACTAACGGGTATCAATTTTACTTTGATAAAAAATGTAAAGTGTATGTTCACATAGATTTAGCATATCCCACCACGTCTCCGAGAAATCGGCCATATATCCAGTGTCTATATGAGCTGTGTTATTTTAAAGTTGCTCATCTTTCTTTTGGATATAACACATGGAAATAATTAAACGCAGCATGGTAAAACGGTTCATATAATTTTTGAAAAGCTCTTCAAGCCTGACATATATTTCCTTTATTTTATGCTCTGACAAATCAATATTTTCGAAACGCATTTAAAAAAAACGGTTTAAAATTTTAAGCCATAGAAAAACGATTTCTCTTTTCCCAGGCCGCCAGTAGGTGCCTATGAAAAAGTGGGATATGGAAGTGTCCCGGGGGACCCAAGGGAGAAGCCCAATTGGAATAAGAATAACCGTTCATCATTGTGAGCCCAGGCCCTTCAAGGTTACTGCATTAAAAGGCTGTAAGAATTAGATGCAGAGAACTCAGTTAAAACTGTTTGCAGCAGAACAGACATGAGGGTAAGCTTTTATTTGGACAACCAGTATGGATGGGTTAGCATATACAGTGAGTTATTACATGTCAGTGTATGTGAAATTCAATGAAGCGTGTGGCTTAAAAGCCAGTTCTGTGCACTATCATGAGGAACCAAATGTACAACAAAGAGGACAATCTTATAAGTGCAGTTGTTATTTAATACACATATGCCACCACTTATCCCATCACTCACCGTCCTCGCTGGTGTGTGTTTCTGTGCCTCCTTCATTCTCTACCTCTTCCAGGGTCCCATGCTCGCTGTAAGGGCTCTCACTGTGGAGGAAAATAAACAGTTTCGGACATGGCCGAGGAAGGATCGGGGCCCAGCTTTATTGCTGTCTGAAGTCTTTTAGGTAGTTGAAGCAGTTTTAGGGCATTTAATTGAATTCAATGAGGTTCCAACAGAAGTCTTTTCCTTGTAATAGGTTTGTCAATAAATAAGAAGTACAGAAATTGAGAAGTTTGACTCAAGCTCTTTATCTAAATGGCCCTCTTCTGGTATCATGCCGAGAGAACTCACAGGAACTGAAACAACTCCTCATGTAAACATGTCACAAGCTGCCTCTGACAATAAAATTCCCCAGGACTTCATGAGCCAGGGGGACGCAGACATCTTGACGAGCTGGAAAAGGTTTGGTCAGATTTGATCTGTTGAAATACGTGCCGTATCTAATCCCTGCCAGGTGAACTCTCTTTCCTTGAGCAGTCATTCTGGTAATTAAGGTGATTGTTTCAGCCTGTCTCACCTAGAAAGAGTCCACCATGTAGAGTCAAAGCTACAACCCGCTTCCAGATGCCTAACTATATTGGGCATCTAGACATTCCAGCTAAATGCATCATTGCTCACCAATAGTCTCCTCCAGCCATACACTTTTCATAGATGGGCCCGTCCAGCTCTTTGGCATCAGGAAATATGGTCTCGTGGTGGATGATGATAGTCTTTATGATTTCGTTGACATGGGCCTGACAGGAGACCTGATCCTGACAATCCGGAGTGGGCATTAGCGTGGGACCAAAGCATATGGCCAGATTGTACGGGTCCATCATGTTCTCGTCGCTATACTGGGAAAGGCTAGAAATAAGAGGGAGGAAGAAAAGAGGTAAAAAAGAGAGATGGGACAGTGACCGAGAAAGGATTAAATTAGAAAAGGACACATTACTAGAGACAACAGCCTTCAGCCTGTTCAGGCTTGTGAACTGGCTTATGTCTGTGAACTTACTGGTTGAGGAAGGCAAAAAGGTATCGCATGACAATGAGGACTGATCTTGGAATGGTCAGGAGGATCTTACGGATGTACAGCGCTCTCTCATACAGGTTGTCTATCCCTAAAGCAGCAAAAAAAGGAAATAATATGATGTTGAAGAGGTAAAATGATGTGCGCAAGGAAAGAAGCACTGTCACACTTGGATTGCTCTTCTTTTCAGCACTGCTGTACATTATATTGAGCATCTTGAAAAGATATATTTATGCTCATTTATGTAATGATGTCAAAATATTGATTATCACCACACCAAGAGCCAGTATACAAATACAGGAACATACCAAAGCTGAACCAATTACTTATCAGCATTGCCTTTAGTCTCTGGAGGACGAGCAAATGAAGCGAAACATAAAGTGTGTGTGTGTGTGTGTGTGTTTGCGTGTGTGTGTTAATTTATTACATGTGGCGGTGACCTTCTCCTCAGCCTGTGTCCCTCCTCTGACACCATAGAGGAGGGGGAGGAGGAAGAGGTCAGCACTCTTTGATTACACATAAATAAAAATGATGCCAAGTAAATTTCCCCGCTCTAAATCAATAATTACATGTTTCCAAAACCCTTTTATCAAGTTCTTCATTTTACACTGTTTTTTTCCGCCTTGCAGAATACCTTAACATTTTCCAATAATATATATATATAAATTTTACATCACATCTGGTAAAAAACAAAACATTTAAATATCTAATATTGTGCCCCTGTACCATCTCGACAGCTTTACGTTTTCCATTGCTATCTTCTATCGCACTTAATGCAGCTGACTTGGCTGAAACGGGATGCTTCTGCCTGCTAAAAATAACTCTGTCACCCGCAAGCCACTGTGTGCCATCTGGGATTTAGGCTTCTGGGATTTTTGTGATGTATTTAATTTTTCATGAATACCTAACAAGGATTCTGCAAGGGTTCTCCTGAGCACTGCAGGAGTCGCTATTTTAAGACTTACTCCCGTGTACATACACTTATACATTATCTACAAATGCACGTGGCAGCATGGCCAAGGCAAGACAGCACTGCTATTGAAATTAAAGCCACCAGTAGCTGAAGTCTTCTATTGTAGCTGGTCTCTGTTTGGAATAAGCATGAGGAATTCAAAATGGAGTCTGCTGTGCTTTCAGCCCACAGTGGAATCACTAGCGTGTTGCACTGGGGAACGTAAACAGGGAATCCCCATTAGTCCACGCAAATGAGTGTCAGTACACCAAGACAACACACACAGATACACTTTCAAGTATGTTGATGCCCGGGAGAAAATAAAAACACTGTAGACATAGAAAACACCAAGCTCCACAAAGAATCATAACACATGTTGCATCCAAGTGACTCCAGTGAACATTCAACTTCTCTTTAACAGAGACACCAAGTTCCCCATGCATGTCTGAGAAGATCAGAACAAGTCACATAAAGAGCTAACTGATAAGAGAAATGACTCACAGGAAAAAGACAAATGACTGAGTCTATTCTTATGTACAGTACAGACTCAAATCTCCACTCAGAGCTGTAGATATGTAACATTCCACCAGAGAGCTGGGGCTAGCTTTATGCTACATATGGTAGATGATCCTTATCAGTACTTAAAATACCACAGAGGAGCATTAACACACGGTCAAAAAACGCAAGTTCGGAGACATTGTGCTGATGAAACACTACAGATCGATAAAAAAAACAAACCCTCACCTGAGGATTGGATTAAATGGAAATCGAAAGTTTGTCACACTACAATATATACAATCCAGTTAAGAGGCATCAACCATGTAAAAAATGCATTATGCATAAGCATATAGAATCATATTAAGCCTTTCATCTGAGTTAAATAATATGTCTTTTGACATAAAAAAAAATATAAGTGTTAAAACAACTAGCAATTATTCCATGATGAAAAATAAGATACTCTCAGAATTAAAGTCATGAAGAGGGAAATGTGTGTGCTCTTACTGATGCAGGCCAGAAGTTCATTGAACCTCTCTTTGGGGAAAAGAGGGTTCTCCAGACCTCTGAAGTAAAGTTTGAGAACGCCAGCCACAGAATTAATGTCATGATTATTCTCATCATCCGTCAGAGGATCATTTCCTAAAATACAGAGAAGTGAGCAAGTCAGTTTATTTCAACATGCACATGAAAATAAAAAAAAACAAAACACCCACCATTTTACTATGTTCAATATAATGTATAACTTATTTTTTCATAACTACACCAAATTTTTGGATGTTAAAACAATGCAAAAAAGGCACCATTTATTGATTCACATGAAAATGTGTAGAAAAAGAGTTTTAACAGCCACCTCTTTCAAAAGAGTTCTTGATATCATTGACTTCCAGCTGTGATCCAGATATACGAAATATTCCTTGATGTTGGAGGCCTGTGCCAAAATAGAAGTAACAGGGTAAGGAAGAAGGAGGAGCGCAAGGTAAAATAAGCATGACAAACATAACTTGCACATGAATCCACTGATGGTCCAAAAAAAATCCTTGACACATAAACCCTATGTCATTAGGACTTAAAAGACACATCCTGTTTGTTAAACCCCTTCACTTTTCTAATTAAGAATAATTAATGAGTCTGGGACACTGTAATCAAGCTTAGCTAAAGTGTCTTCCAGCTGGGATTAGGACGTAATAAGACAAGAGTTCAAGGATCAGAAAGAAGCTTAATCTTCAGTCGAGTCTGCGGCTTGTACAAAACAGATGCAGTGGACAAGCATGCAAATCTGAGATATGTCACTACAGTTGCAACTTAAATGATTAAGAGTTTAAATTCTTTCAGCTCTTTTTTTAAAAAAATTATCTGACTCAAAACCAAATGCAGCTAATAATTTATGTATGACTAAGCTTTGTCCTACAGTTTGATTGTTAAGTTATGTGAAAAAGTTGGCACTGTCCCATGCCTGAGGAACACGCTGAAACCTCTAGACGAAGGAAGCTGTACACACCAAACAGTTTGTATCTTTTAAGTGTCACAGTTTACAAAAGTCAGACTTGGAAATCAAGCAGCAGTTTGATGTCTAACCAAAGTAAAAAAAATATCTATACAAAGTAAACAGCAACCAACTTACCATACAAATTGATGAATCGAATACAGCTTTCCACCACACGTGGTATAGCTTGACCGGAGTCCTAAAAAACATCCAAATTTCAGAACATATATAATTTCCTTGTTTTCCTTACATCAACTTGAGTTAGAGGCCAGCAGATTCTGCAATTTGGAAATCTGAATCAATATCAGCATTTACACACACACAAACTGGTTTATTGTATTATTAACACAGAACACTGTGTTCTGTGTTAATATCTGATCTGTCATATGTGCCGGCCTCTATCACAAATTTGCTGCTATATTAGAATATATCGTGCATGCACATTCAGTGTAAGTGAAGATAGAAAATTTAGTTCAAGGGCTTACTGTGAGAGACTGACAAAAATCACAGAGAACTATAATAACTTGCAAGTACAAATCATCTATCCTTCAGCACATTTTAAAGGACCTTCAGTGGTGATAAATATACTCATAATACACTAAATATACAACTTGTTTTGCCGGCAATCAAGTGCACCATGTGTGTAAATCAACTAATCAACCTTATCCAAAGAGCCAAACACTTAGCGTGGAGCTGAGGGCAAAAGTGGTGAGGCGAGAGAAGCAGCATCATGTGAGAAAACACATTTCACTTTCTCTCAGACTGCACCCTCTATGTCAGCTGCTCCTGTGGCTCAATGGAGGACAGGGACTCAATACATGCTTTTAATGATACAGTGGATCTGTTTACAGTTCTCTGGGGTAGACACAAGGTCTGAACACCATGATCATGCCAAAATCAACTGTCCCCGGAATGAAGATGTGAGAGCTGCAGCACAAGGCTGATGCAGCAGGATTATGTAATACTATCCTCTTGAATATATGAAACTTGAGCTTTTCTTTTTTTTAAGGAATGGACCTTCACTCAGTCTGTCTCAGTTGCCTTGTAGATGTCAGGTAGGAACACAAGATAAAGAAAAACACGTTTCCAAGGACAGTTAAAGTGATGAAAATTAGCAAAAGTAAGCAGAACGGGCCCAAAAGATGCTTCATGGTGCTACCTGATGTCGAGCGTGTGAATTCCTTCGTCCACGGCTACAAAGAAGTGTCGCAAGAGCCACAGATGGACACAGAAACAGAAAGAGAGAGAAAAGGCAAGACCCAGATTAGGACCACAGCAGCTGCCCATCAAAGCTTTTACCAGGAGCGAATACTTTCACCAGTAAACTAGGGAACTGAACACAGTGAGGCAGGAATGGACACAGCCACCAGTGAGAGGCAGTGAGGAGGCCCGCAGGAGGGAGGCAGCAACACTTAATCAGTTTGGCATCTGCTACCTGATTGCCATTCACACTGCTGTTTCTCACTGCTCTCTACTCTGGCTCTGGTAGAGGAGGAGAAATATTTATGCCAGAGCAGCTCAATGATGCCAGGTCAGCAGTGATCAAGGGAGCTGACGGATATTTCTACCTCTGCCGGCCACTCTCCTCCTACAGCCCTCCAAATCTGTAAGTACCATCCCTTGCATCTCACATACAGGCCGTCAGAGCTTGCTGACTCATGAGGAAGGTTACCAGAAACCATCTTAGCACAAATTTATTAATTTTTGGGAGGGGTAATAGACAAATTAAAGCTAAGATGCTTTTGAGAGAACCCACCAAAATGTCCAGAAAGCCAAAGCAAGATAGAAATTGGATAGAAGAAAGTGCAATGTTAGTGGGGACCTGGTAATGAGTACCTTGATAAATGACTCCAAATTGCCATTAAATAATCTAACATTAAAAACAGAGCGGGGTCTAGCCCGCCGGGTGCCAGTATGGGTTTTGTGATGCCTAGAATACAAAGAATGTGTCATAGTAAGTACATAGTGCAATTTTCAGAGAGGTTTATCTACTCTCCAATAACTTTAATGACCTTCAAAAACTGTAAAATTGAAATGGAGTGAATAATATTTAATTTGCACCGAAGCTTTGGACAAACCTTTTCTTTCAAATCAGGCGCATTAAATATCCAATTGAGCTGGGAAATTTAAGTTTTACAAACTCTAAAATACAACAGAGAGAATGATTTTGTTGTGACAATGAAGAGATTGGAAGAAGACAACTTTGGGGATCTTTGAACTATTGATTCTATATCAAAATGCTATTTGTCTGTATTTAACCACATCATTTAATCCATCAACTAATTCAGCTCTGGTCAAAATTGACTATTTTAAAGTGAACAAAAATATTTTAGTTGGTTTTCAGAAACCATTATATTTCCAGTGTAGTTGTATCTTTAATCACAAAGCACAAAAACATCAAGTTACTAAATTTTACCATGAAAGTTAAATTGTATCAAATGTGATTTTGTAATTTTTGCAAAATGTAAATGAGACACATGGCAGTGATAAAATGTGTGAACATAAATAAGCCAAATTAAATCATAGTATATTTTTTCAATCAAATTCAATTCCATAACACAGATTTTTGTCATAAAAAAGGAAAAGTAGTAAATATCAATTATTGTAATATAGTATTCTATATATTAACAATAGCATCAATAATAATAATAATAATAATAATAATAATAATAATAATAATAATAATAATAATAATAATAATAATAATAATAATAATAATAATAATAATAAAGCAGTTAAAATGACATTTCAAACTAATGCCTTCTATTTTTTTTTATGGCACAAACGTTCATCAGTTTGTCACCCCCATTGTCTTCAAAGGTCTGACAAACAACAGTTGGAAAGGAGAAGTTCAGTAAACATTTAGAAAATATGGAGACCATCAGATCCAATCAATACTCTCCAGGGACAGTTATTGGACTGTCTAGATAAAGCCTCTTCTGTTTGCTGGATCACAGGGGACTTCACAAGAGGACTTCCTCATGTGAAATTCCATGCCTTCATGAGCAGCATCACACCACTCACTGTCCTGTCACTGTCAAAAGACTGAATGTGCATCTTGAATAGCTCCTAAAGTATGGGAGTGTACTTTACCTTGTGGTCATGTAGTCAGCTTTGTGGCCTACGGGCAAAGACAGCAAAGAAGAGACATGTGAGGGGAAGATGTGTGGACATGATAGGACTTGACTTTGAGGTCTCTGTGGTCCTTTTAACAAAGGCCTGGTGAAGCACTGGAACCTTGACATCTATCTGAAACTGCTGTTTTTTCTTCTTCTTTTTTTTAAATTTCAGTCTAGCTGTACTTAACTAGAACATCTATTTTACAAGAGAGACCTGGCCAAGGTAGCAGCAAATGGTATTTGTTCTGAATAAAAAATGAACAATTCATGTAAAGATGCCCTTCAAGTGAAAACATTTCTCCATCACCACATTCTACATAAGGCCTTTGAAATTGTCAGTTAATACAAGTGAATCTTATTCCAAGTTGTTCTAAGCTAGTGATGCTCAGTAGGAGAATCCAATTTTTCCCAAAATTTGTCAAAACTGGGAGAACAGACATACAGGCAAAACAAAAACTAAATTTTTACTACAAAGACAATTTTGGATGAAATTGGCAGGAATATTAAGATTAAGCACAAAATACATTCCAAGAGGGCTTTGAGTACAACAGCAGACTCAGATGTGTGCACCTATTCTCACAAACATGAGCTGACCTGTCTGTGTGTCTGAGTGAACCATACTATGTAACAGCTTGTTGACAACAATGTGATCAAGGAGCACATGGAAGACGTTAATAGGTTTTTCTCTTTCTTGTTAGCACAAGGCTTCATTACCCGTACTCAGATTGAGTGAGACCACCAGGACTGTTGGTAAGAACTGGCCAACACTCCAGAATGGCGGTATATTAGCTGTGGCCTTGAGGGGATCCCACCAATGCTTAACGATGGTAATGACTGCCTACACTGTAGTCCATCAGGTTTGCAACAAATCAGTCCTCAAGATGGACAATGACACAATCTCCCTTAGGTCTTGCGTGCCTCACTAAAACTCAAAATTACCATTTATGAGCTTTGACATGGAAAAAGCAGGCAACTCTGAAAAGTTTACCAAATAATTGGGCAAATTATTTTAAAAGGACCACAGAAAATGAAAAGCCAAAATTGGAAAAATAATTAAATATTTGTAATTATGTTTGGCTTGCTAAAATATGTCATATTGCCTGGAGAAAGGAGAGGATTTGACATTAAGAGTATGGAATCCAGTATGGAATTACATCACAGTGTAACAGAGACAGTGCACATCAGTGCATGAAATCAAAGGGATGGTGACTGTACCTTCACCCAGTGTCCTCTTCAGTAAATCATGTTTGGCCTGAAGTTTGGAGATGAGATTACTTCCCTCCAGAAACTCCCTGAATTTCTGTGGAGAATTGAGACTAATTACACGTTGGCCATGAGTGCCAGTCACTGTTTAGATGACAAACTGTGATAAGAAAGCCAAGGGCAAAGGAGACACTGAATCTTTCTAAAGAAGATATCAGAGTACATCTATCTTCAGACTGAAACAAGATAGCAATTAGTCTTACAAAATGGTAATTGTTCCAGCAGAGCTGGCCATCTGACAATTTCAAACATTTTGTATTTCAAACATTGCTGTATGATGAAAGTTTTGAAATTTGCATGAATAGATTAAAGCATGGTGAAGTCCAGATTACAGCTTTGAGGTTCATATTCTTAGTGATTTTTGAAGTCAGCTGTTGAATGGAATCAGACAAGAAATTTCCACTTCTTTTAAAACATCTAACACTAGAAGGATGAAGGCAAAAACAAGAAATCTGTCTACTTTAATACAGTGACATCTATCATGTATTTTCCCTTCTGTTTGTTCATTCATTCTCTTTTTCTAAACCCTCACCATGAAGTAGAACTGCTCGGTCTCCTGTTGGTTGGCTCTCCTCTTAGCGATGCTGGGTTTGCTGAGGTATGTTTCCGAAACAGTGGACTTGACCGACTCGGTGGATCGACTGTGGTGGAAACACTCAGATACATCATAATCCTCAATAGTCACCATGTCCTGGATGGTGGTCAAGGTAGCCTCTGAAGTCTTTTTGATCTGGAGCCACAAGGGATGAGAGGAAAAAAAGATAGAATCTCTTCACTAGTGCAATGTTATTATAATTATTATAACATATACTCAGGCTTGTGTCATCACACTCTCACACACCCCGTCACTATTCCATGACTATGAAAAATGACCTTTTTTTTCTGATAAGACGCACATTTCTAAAAATCCATTGGCCCTCGAACGCCTCCCAGCAAAAGTAATCAATTTGCATGCATTCTCGGAGAGATGAATGCTGTCTGCTCAGATGTTTCACTCAATTGCAAGCTTTTAAGCTTCATTGCCATAACTGTGTGCTTCCTGTCAACATATACTGTATGGGACCGTCTGCTTATAAAATGATGGACGTTGGTTGAACATGCCCAACCGTTATGACTCTATAGAGTATGATAATAGAGAATGTGACAAACAAAAACGGTCGAATTAATTTGTAAGTAATGGAAAATTTGAGAGATATGCTTCAGGGAAGGTGACCACCAACAGGTCCACCTTAAAAATCATGATTCCATGGAAGCCACAAAGCTGAATACTGCCAAAAATTAAAAACATCAAAAGGCAAAACTATATACCATGTTGACAGTATGGGTTAAGTTTGGTGTATGTGATATGTGGTCCACAGAAAGAAAGAAAAAAACCCACAAAGCAAACTGCTACCAAGATGGAAGAATTGAGAAACTGTTGTGTGTGAGGATGAACCACTGCTGTGAAAAAGTCACAGAAATAAATATCTTTATTTCTAAAGAGATTTAAAAACATTGTCTACCTCTCAGGAAAATTTTAGCCAAATGCCTCTTTCAGACACATAAGAAGTGAAGTTTTTTGATCATCTTGTCCTGATTGCGTGCTATTTTATCCTAAATCAACGGGTGAGTGAGCCACAGCTGGGATTCTTAATGGTCTGATACTCAAAGGCAGTGATCCCTTAGTTATTAAGTGAGCCTGACCTTTGCACAAATGAAAAAATAATATGGATTTGTGGTGTAGTTGTTCCACACAGAGACAACGGATTAGAGAAGGTTGTTAAAACAGCTTGACCTGTGATTCATTTTACCTTCAAACATGAAATGCCAACTCACAAAGCAAGGTGGACATCTCTTTCATGTGCTACACTGATAGATCACACTGCTGAAATACATGCTTGGGGCATGCAATGTAAACACAGTCACAGCGTCATCCATATCATTATGAAGCAAAAACATCCTGCAGGTTGTAACAAGGTTAATTACAGGGTAGAAAAGGAAGCAAAGATTCTGCCATCATAAAACTTTACAAAAACATCATTCTGTCCTGTAGTTGTCATTATTTGGTGATCAAAGGAGTGAGTTGATTTATGAGTCAGAAAAGGGACCAGCTTTCTTCAATAGACACATAGAGTATAGAGTACCTACAAAGAGTACCTGAAGAAATCTCAAAGTAGATCTCCCACTCTATGTCCCTGTGTGTCAGAGGGCCTTAGCCATGCTAACCCCAGTAGGGTTGAGGGGCACCAACTGTCATCATGAGGCCCAGATGCAAGCACGACAGAGAAAAACTCTGTTGAGTTTATCCATTATTTAGCAGATTCACTGCTAGGTTTGATTACAATGGGCTGTTAGTCAGGTTTGGAGGGAGGATATTAGTCCCTGCAGCTGCACAACAGACCAGAAGCGAAGTCTCTGCAATGGACGTGAGCCATTTTAAACTTCATACAGAACATACCTGGTATATCCTAACCTTGTCATACAGGTCTAGTGATTCCTGGAGCTCAGCCTCAGTCCAACTAATTTAAAGACTTTCACCTGATGGAAAAAGTTTGAAGTCCAAAAATTATTCCATCAGTTATTTCAACATGTGTCCTCAAGTCTAAAAGACTGACTGCTGCCCTCAGCTATCAAGAGACCACGTAGTAAGTGAGTAATCTGCTGATTATTCTGCTGGGACACACACACTGAGATGTCCCCTTCCAATTTATTTGAGACAAAAACAAATGATAACTGTAAAAGTAGAATTAAGGACATAGTGTGAAATAGCTTGTGAGTGCCAAGGATAGCAGATGTGTTAAATCAGTCTGTGTGAGCTACATACAAGAGTGAATAGGATCTAATAGTGTTAAATTTGTAAATATGAACCTCACTGATTAAGGAACTGTTCTTGAACAGCAGAAATTCAGATGTAAAAAACAAACCACAAAATCTATCTTTGCAGTATGGCACCCATCAGGATATGTTCAACCAATCCCTACACTGAACTGAGCTTTTTCCCCACACCTCATCCCATCCCAGATGCAGGGTAAATTATTCAGCAATGTTTTCTTTTAACGTTTCATGGGAGTCAAAGAGGTTTGAGGAAACATCTGTGCTTCTTTTAAGCGCTGCCCTGCAGCCTTTCCGGGCCACATAAAGACAGACTCGCTTTTCTCTCTCCTACATTTGACAGTTGTGCTGTAGGTCATTCACTGTGCTTTGTAAGTTTGTTTTCAAGGATGCGTCAGACACGCTGGGCCCTAAAAGAGGCCATCTGCTGATCCTAACATAAGGCAGCAGTACCCTCCTCTTCTGACCCACCAGGACATCCGCTTCACCAAGCAGGCGGAAAAGGACATGGGGGGACCAGGGCTTGTCTCACACCGGGAGGGATGGAGGATGGGGGGTTGCATGTAGATTTGTCAGGTTGTTGAAATATTGTATCAGCCGCAAGTAATGTGAACTGTGATGACATCAGCAGGACCCTGACCAGGATACTCAGGTTAAAACAAGTCTTATAGAAAATCTGTATTTTAGATTATATCAATATTTAATATTCTGATTGTACAGTATATCCATCTGAGAAGAACCAACACATTTTTGGCCCCTTTGGCTATACCGATCATCAAAATACAGTCTACTTGTTTTACATTTCAGTTATGATCAAAACACAGGGGAACATCACCAAATACATCGGACCTACTCTTTATTGTTAATTTTATTGGATGGCTTTCCAGGTGATTTCAAGTACTATCAAAAGTATTCAAAAGTGTTAAATGATGTATAGCAGAATTAGAGACAAAAAGAGAACCTCAGCATCTTCATCTCTGCTACCTCCAGCTCTGTCTCCTGTCTTTTCCTCAGTGACACTGTCTCTAGACCAAACAACATCGCTGGTCTCACCACAGTTTTGTACACCGTTCCTTTCATTTTAGCTGAAACTCTTCTATCACACATCACACCTGACACTTTCCTCCACCCGTTCCATCCTGCCTGTACACACTTCTTCACCTCTTTTCCAGACTCTCCACTGCTCTGGACTGTTGACCCTAAGTACTTAAAATCCTCCACATTCTTGATCTCTTCTCCCTGTAACCTCACTATTCCACTTGGGTCCCTCTCATTCACACACATGTACTCTGTCTTACTGCGGCTAACCTTCATTCCTCTCCTTTCCAGGACAAACCTCCACCTCTCTAGCTTCTCCTCCACCTTTTCCCTGCTCTCACTGCAGATCACAATGTCATCTGCAAACATCAAAATCCATGGAGATTCCTGTCTAACCTCGTCTGTCAGCCTGTCCATCACCATAGCGAACAAGAAGGGGCTCAGAGCTGATCCCTGATGCAGTCCCACCTCCACCTTGAACTCCTCTGTCACACCTACAGCACACCTCACCACTGTCTTACAGTCCTCATACATGTCCTGCACCGCTCTAACATACTTCTCTGCCACTCCAGACTTCCTCATACAATACCACAGTTCCTCTCTGGGCACCCTGTCGTAAGCTTTCTTCAGATCTACAAAAACACAATGCAGCTCTGTTTGGCCTTCTCTGTACTTCTCTATCAACATCCTCGAAGCAAATACTACATCTGTAGTACTCTTTTTTGGCCAGAAACCATACTGCTGCTCACAAATGCTTACTTCTGCCCTCAGTCTAGCTTCATACCCTTCCCAATAACTTCATTGTATGGCTCATCAGCTTTATTCCTCTGTAGTTGCCACAACTCTGCACATCTCGCTTGTTCTGAAAAATAGGCACCAGCACACTCCTCCTCCATTCCTCAAGCATCTTCTCACTATCTAAGACACTGTTGAACAACCCAGTCAGAAAATTTACTGCCACCTCTCCCAGACACTTCCATACCTCCACAGGTACAGTATATCATCAGGACCGACTGCCTTTCCACTCTTCATCCTCTTCAGTGCCCTCCTCACTTTCTCCTGACTAATCTTTGCTACTTCCTGGTCCACAACAGCCACCTCTTCTAGTCTTTGTTCTCTCTCATTTTCCACGTTCATCAACTCTTCAAAGTACTCTTTCCATCTTCACATCACCCTTTAGGTGAACAGCACTGATGGTACCATTGTTAACTCGGGCCTCGACCAATCCGGTGCGGAAGTCAAATTTGATTTGCGTGTTTGATTTGGCAAAAGTTTCATGTCAGATGCCCTTCCTGACACAACCCTCTGTATTTTTCCAGGCTTGGGACCGGCACAATAGACACTGGCTTATGCCCTCTTGCGGCTACATTAAAAAATAAAAAAAACTATATTGTTATGAAATAGCTGGTAAATTTATTAATTTACTTAAGGTTGTCTTTCAATAAATTGCCTTTCAATAGCACCCTAATTAATATAATTTGTAAAATTCGTGTTTAATTAACAGCAAAATGGCAGTCGTGAAAAGGTCTACCAGAGTTCAAAGAAAAGAGTCTGGCAGAAAGTTCTAGCAGTTCTTCTTGTGTTGGTTTTGGGTTTTTAGAAAATGTTGACTCAAGCATGAGGCAGACAGATTAAAACGATATAGCCTGAGAAGCAGGGATGCACCTTCAGTCTCAAGCAGTGCAGGATGGGTTTGTGAAAATAAAAGCAAGACAGAGAATTCTACGAGTGGGAGCAGAAATAGATGCTTCACAGACAGGGTTTGATGGCTACCTACAGGGCATGAGAGAGAGGAAAATACAGAGAGAGGGAGTGTGTGTGTGTGTGTGTGTGTGTGTGTGTGTGTGTGTGTGTGTGTGTGTGTGTGTGTGTGTGTGTGTGTGTGTGTGTGTGTGTGTGTGTGTGTGTGTGTGTGTGTGTGTGTGTGTGTGTGTGTGATGTGATGTGTATATGCAATAAAAACTGATGCTTCACAGATCATCAGCAACTATTCTGTCTCACCTCGGATGACTTATGGCTAAAGTTAACTTTCTTTGGTAGCTTTAAAGATTTGCACCTGTCAGCATCCTGCAACCAAGAAACAGCAGCACAACTTAACTCCTCCATCTCCGCCAGATGACACAACTGGAGCAGCAGAGCATTTTTTTTAACATGTCTGACATGTCTAAACCCCACACACCACAACTACCTGTCTAATGAGTTGAGTTTCATTTCACCATTTTACCTCTTCGTTCTCGATCTTCAGTGTGGTCAGGCGAGACTGAAGTTGCTGGAACCTTAGGATAAGCTCTCCATTAACGGGTGGCTGCACTGAAATCTGGCACACCTGAGGAAAATAATTATGAAATGTGAGTGATAAACATCCTGAAATTACAACCTACTGAAATGTTTCTTCGATTGCACAACAAACCACAATGACTTTGGCAGAAAAAATGCAGGACTAAAAAACTCCAGTTGGTAAACATCATACGGTATCAGCACTGACAGCGTCAGCCAAACATTCTGAACACATGTGGATACATGACTGCAGACAATAACACACAAGCTGTCAAAATCATACGCTCGATAAAACTGATTTGGCAGCCCAAAATTCTGCAGATACACCATTGGATTTTTTTTTAGAAATTTCAAATACTTTTTGATGTTGTTCAGTGTTTGGAAGACTCTTACAATTTGTTATATATTTATGTTGTACTGTTGCAGTTATTTTTCCATTTATAGATACTGCAAATGTACATCATGTTCCAAAATGATCACACATGTTGGTCTGCATACCTCGTCTCCCATATGAGGTTGGAACTCAAATTTTGTTGGTGGACAGAAGGCTGAAGGATACATCTCCATGAATCTCTGCCGGTCGCTCCGAGGATCCAGGCTGTCCACTGCATTCTCTATGATGTCCAGACCCTCATGGCGTGACGTCTCGAGGTTGTACTCGGCTGACAGGTAAGTCCGCAGGGCTCTGTTCAGACTGGCATGGTATCCCAAATCACAGCACTGGGGGAGAGAGTAGCATATTGGACTTATGGAAACTAAGGGAGATGAGTTGTCATAATTTATACTGTACATCTATTTAAAGCAAGCAGAATCCATCATTTTCCATTTGGGGAAAAAGTGTCATTTGTCAATAAAAAAAAAGTATGAGAGTCTACTATGACAAAACCACAAACGCTGATATGGGTCCAATAAAAAAACAAGCACCTGACTAGTTTATGTATGTTTCATTTTCCCAATAGCAATTAAATCAAAAATGAGTGTCTGTTATAATTTCCAAAACACAGTCTTGATAAACTTGAATAGCTTATCAAAACTGTTTTGTTTGACCATCTGTCCAAAACCCCAAACCATTTGCCCTAAAAACAGGAAAAAATCACTTGAGAAACTGGAAATGGATATTTTGGGGGATTTTTATATATATAAAAAAACCTGACAGAAATCTTTATCAAAACAGTAACCCATTTATCAAATACCAATCATCATCTCATTTATCAGGTTTATTGGAGTCATTGTTGTATCCTGTTGCCATTTATAACTCTGATATTTGTAATCATTACAAATACGCCAATTTACAAAAATGATAAAGTCCTGTAAGCCATATTTTTCAAAATTAGGTCAAAGTGTTTAAATATATGTGCAATATAGCCCTGTGAGTCTACACAGAAGATGTATGAGTAAACAATCCTGCAATGTCTGAGCCAGCAGGGTTGCCTCAATGTTACATAATGGTACCTTCAGGATCTAATGCTGATTTTAATAACTGCAACCTTGGCCAAGGTCTTTCCTAGGAAGACACACAAGGACCGGGCACACACGTACGCATGCATGTGTGCGCACACACTCACACATACACACACGCACACACACGCACAAACCCCCAGTGATGAGAAAACACGACCAATACCAAACAGCTTGAACACATTGTTTTCCATTACAAAAAAAGTCCTTCTTCAATAAACAAATGCATGCAACTCAGTCACAGTGCATCTCAAACACAGTCACAAATGTACGCACACATACACACACACACACCCTGGTGAGAAGTGAATACTTGTGAGCAAAGCATGGAGAGGGGTAATTTTAAGGCACAGCTTGCCTTTGAACAGAGGGTTTGTTTCTGCTCTCTTTCATTCTTGTGTAGAATATTAAACTGAAGAAATTTTCTCTATAACTTTCACAAAAAACACATTGACTAGCGCAGTGGATTTATTTCTCCAGCTAAATAGAACCCAGGTGAGCTGATCACACTGTAAATAAATTATGTTTGCAAGGAGGGCAGAGACACGTGAGTGCTGTAAAGGATAAAGCGATAACTCAGAGACAATCTGCATGACATTTCATAAGGAAATTTATTATTAGTAACATTTTTGAGGAAATAGTTTCCAGCACAGAAGTTAAACTGCCTTAATACTGGCCTGCTCTGTAATTTTCCTCCCAGTCTTGTGCCTTCAATCAGATTTGGCTGCTAAAGTCATCAATCTTTCCTCTGATGGTGATTATAAAGTTCTGTGAAGTTAAATCTCGATAACAATGGGTCTTCTACACGAGGAGTGCAAAGAGGGTTAAAGACTAGCTTGGAGATGCAGAAAAATAACTGCAAGGTTTGTGCTCAGTGCTGACAACGGTACATGCTTTTATACACTTACATCAATTAGGTCCGACAAATCATGGATGTAGTACTTGAAAACAGAGGAGTTTGAGGCTTCCAGTGTCAGGAGGTACTCGTTCCGTGCTTTGATTGACTTCAGCTTGTTCTCTGAGTACTTTGCTTGGCGCTGATGAGAGAATTAGAGGTGAGAATAAAAAACTGAAACCCAAATGAATGAAGGATGATGACTTTGAGTCGAGGATTGCATTTTTGAAGACTGGAGAGACATTGGAGGTAGACAAGACCTCAGCTTCAATAACAGTGTGAGGGGAAATAAGTCAAATTCAGTTGAAGATGGAAAAAAAGGGAAGAAGAGTGACCTAAACTAAAAGCTACCCGTTATGTACTTAAAAAAGGCTACCTCAGTCTCAGACATCTGTCTTTTTCTGACAGTTCCTCTCTAACAAGCCAACGCATGGCTGACAGTCACCATCCTCAAGCCTATGACCTGTGGCTCTGACTCACACACACAAATCATTTGCATTGTAACACTTCCCATAAGCATTAAAGGAAGAGTTGTGCAAAAAAGGACAGTTCTGTGAATAGCCTCATGGTGCAGTGTCTTTTGTTCAGGCTTAGAAAGATCTCTAGGAAAAAGCTGGGCAGCAGCCCTTAAAGTAATAAAAGAAAAGGACTTATGGAAAACTGAATGGTTTAAGTACAGATGTTGCAATTATAGAGTGAATTTGCCGAAGCATGCGAACCCTGAAACTGTACCTTCTCTTTCATCTTCTCAATCTTCTTCACAGAGCTGCGCCTCTGGTGTTTATCCTCCATTCGGATACTGAAAACTGGATCTCCCCTGCCGATCTGCTTCTCCTCTTGCTTCTCAGCCTCCTTCAGCTTGCTCTCTGCACTGATGCTCTCAGAGTGGTACATGTGGTAGGTCTTCATCACCTGGAGTTAAGCAGATGTTTCAATAGGCTGAAAAGAAATAAACTTTAATACACATTTTTGATGGCATATCCATTGATGAAATCTAAACTGTTCTGTGTTATACAACTGAGGTCAGTTTCATTAGGTCAAAGACTCAACTTTTGTTAATCATAAGTAAGAATTCCATCCTTTGATCCACTCATTCACTATAAATCGATTTTACCATAACAAAATGTTGCGGCAGACGGTTTTTATAAACCACAAACCAAAGACAGATTCTCTCAAGCCTTTTTCATGACAACCTCACATTACCACAACAACTTCAATCACTGCAGCTAAATCTAACACAATGTCACACTTTCAGTGCTACATTTGCAAAATAAGAGAAAATAGATTTGGATTGGTCATCCAATTGTGATATCAGGTTAAAAAGAGTGAGGTTTACTGTTTTAAGTTTTACTCATGTGATATTAAAGGTTTGTCTTCAGTCTTATGGGGTCCATGACACAAGAAAGATTTTCTAAGATTCAAGGGTTTGTTTTTGTTTGTGCTAGTTTAGCGTTTAACAAATACTTCTTAAGTTTTTTTGAATGCAATGATGAAGGCAATTACAATAGCCTTCCTTCCTTCATTCCTTGCTCATTCATTCACTACAAATCCATTAAGAGTTTACTAAATCTTCAGGTATCAGGTAAAACCACATAAAAACAAACAAACAAACAAACAAAAAAAACCCCACAAGCACTAGCTCTTACAAGAGAAATCATGTATTATAAAAGTCTTCTCAATACTCAGTGAAATTGCTGGGATTAGAGAGAACAGACATACATCTGCACTGAGGATATGAACAGATGAAGAGCAGACGACTCTCTGGCTGTAGCAAAAACACACACTGAAATCTATGGTGCTAACATGGAGTCACAGGCAAAAGAACTCAATGGCTGTCACAGATGCATGATCATCACCAATAAGAATTTACAGTATTGTCACGGTTATTTATTGGAAATATTTACATGAATGTGACAGCCTCTAATCCCAGTGTAAATTCCACTTCAGTTTCTCAAACTAAAGGAGGTACACTACCAACATTGCACCCAACGTGTTTAACGTTTCCGCCATGAAATATAATCTCATAAAGATATTAAAGAGGTAACAGACTATGTGAGGTCAGACATGGGAGAGGAAAGTAGATTAAAGGTAAGACGAAAGGTAAGCAAAAGAAATGAAAGAGGAGGAGAGGAAATGAGGCGGAAGGAGAAGAGAGCAAAGGCGACCAGGGTAAATGAAAGGAGAGTTACTGCAGACAGGAGCTGCAACAGAAAAATAAAGGATGGTGTGTTTACAGCCATTTTTTTGGTTTATTTGCAACGTAACCACTGGGATATTAAGTCTTATTTTATCTTTATTTTATTTTTACAACATGCACCTTCCCACCAGTGGCACGCTTTTTGCGTGTATCAATACATCCATCACCCATTCCAACTAAAGTACAGTACTCAAAAAAGACAAAAAGGATAGGGATTAAAAAGGAAAGGAGTTTAAAAATGAATCTTTCTTCAAACCTTTCTATACAATCAACACAACATTCAACAGGCATGTTGCAAATGTCAAAAACACAATCGTACAAAAGATAAATTGTGATTCCCTTATTATTATGTCTTAAATTTAATCAAACTTTGAATCTGTATGGGTTTATGACAGCTAGCTAAATGTACTGAAACAGAGAACAAAGACCATACATTCAAACCCCAGTGGTTTAACCTGGACCGAAGCACCTCCTGCAAATTACAGCTCCACAACCTGTGCAAGAAATACACTGAAATACACTTAGATGTAAAAAACCACAAGTGAAGTACAGAGAGATTCACCCATCTCTAAATCCAAACATCCTTCCCCCAAAAGGAGCTATTTCTGTACAAGTGGAAAACACAGCAAAGTCTGATGTGTCTGGAACTCTCTGCTTTCAGTGGGGTTTGACCTAACTGGAACCAGTTTAGAGATGGGTGACTGACCTTGGGCCCTGTACTCCTTACTTACTGGTCTGGAGTCTGCCACTACTGTGTTTACTTTGGTGTTTCTTTTAGAAAGACATATTTTGGGATGGAGCAGACCTGTTATTTAATTGGCAGAGGCAGACATCTGCCCTGTGGCCGACTGATGCAATAACTGCTGCGTGCTTGCATGCGCGTGTGTGTGGGTATGAGACCAAAGGCGAACTGAAGGCATGGACTGTGGTGAGAGTGACACACATTTAGTTGGGAGTAACACTTTGTAGTGTTTGGCGCAGCACTGCCATGGACTGGAAGTGTAACCACTGAAATCCCAATAGTGAGTAACTGGAAACTGTTTAAGCAAACTGAACTGTTCTTCATGTCATCTCATGGAAAGCAAGGACTAATAACTTACATCCCCATCCAGCGTTACTGCGCTGGTCCAGTTTAACATCAAATTGATGTAGTCATTTTGCTTTAGTGGCCTGTCATCATGACATCCTACTGATCAGTTTTGGTTGTTGCCTGGAAATGATGTGGTGTAGCTCATATGACAAAGCAAACAGCATGACAGAACGTGGCTGATGGTGTCAGCTATATACAATAAAAATCACATATTTCATCCTGTCTGAGACTATACCAGCATCTATTTAACCACTATGGAATTAGAAATCTTAAATTAAACTAGTAAATCATGGAAGGTTGATGATAACATATGGAAATGGAATTAGCTACTATTAGTACTCTCCATCCAGATCAGAACTTAAAACATAAAATATCAGCAATAAAAACCACTAGACAGCAGAAAAATAGAAAACAGACTGCAGAAACAGCTTTGATGCTAAAGTTTATCAGTCTGTTAGATCTAGATTAAAAATGATGGATTTCTGCTGTTAAAATATAGAAGGCAGGTATCTTAATTCAGAGGCCCATGGTACATAAAATGAAATTTTCAATTCACTTCTGACTGGACCACCTTTGTTGGATGCAATCTTTCTCAATCCTTTCCCAGGCTTCACATCTGTCTCTGCAATCATGTACTGAATAAAGGTTAACTACATCAAAAAAAAATTATTGTCATTCCAATCGTTTGTTTTGAAGATATAGCTGTAAAGAGTCATTAAAAGCAAATTAACTTTGTTGATTCAATCAAACAAAGTTAATACTTCTCAAAATCAGTTCAGAAGATAAAGAGAAATCATCTGTCAAGATTTTGCACTGCAAAATTAATTTGACCATTTCTCTACTTGAACAATTGGCTAGGTGACAGCTAAAAACCGATGCCAGCTTTGAGAATAACAAGAGAGGATGGTCATTGCTACTTACTGTGTACAGCTCATTTAGGACCTTCATTAAGTCCTCCTGGAGCTGAAAGGCTATTTCCTTGCTCTGAAATGAAAGAAAGAAATTTACATCATTAGTGCAACTACATTTTTTGCAAAAACAAACAATTTTTTTGAACCAGGTTCAAATTCTTGTTCTTCTTCACTTGCCTTGCTTGGAATAAAGGTGCATTTTGTAATAAACGTCGAAAATGTCATAAGTTATAACATGATACGGCAAAATTTATTACAAAATGCATTGGGCCAGTTTATTACAAAATGCGGTAATTTATCACAAAATGCGGCTTTATTAGAAAATGAAATGAAAAAGTTATTTCATTTTGGACTATTTATTACAAAAATGCACCGTTATTACAAAATGCGCCTCAACATGCCTGGAGGATCACAAATGGATTTGACTTAAGTAAATTCTAACTTGACCCTATAATTGCTTATTTTGCAACATCATTATTCCTGTTTAATCTTGTCTGCCATGCTCTCAAAATCATGTGACAAGACAGACAATAGATTAAAAAAACCGCCGTAATTTAATCCCTTTCCTTGCTCGAGTAAATTTCCACTAATGTTGTGGATCTTCAATTTTTTATCCCATCATCTTTGCATTTATCCAACTCTCAACAGAGATGAAGAGATAAAGTCTCATTAGAAAGGTACTTCCCTCAGTCATATCAGATTTCTCTTTTGCCTGATTCCTAGATTTATTAGCTTGAGATAGTATTAAAGGGGATTTTCACACTAGAAAGTCAAAACCAAGATCTGAACCAGGGTTTAGATTTTTATACATCATATACATTTGAAGCTATTGACACCTGCAAGTTTGTTCAGGATTAAACTGGAAAGTGTGAAAGCAGTCTTATTTACCAAGGGCAGCTGTGAGTGTGAGCAGTGATGCTGAAACACGTTTGTGTCATTTTGTCAATTCTGTCTGACAAAAATTAAGCTTAATCATAAACACTGCACAAAGTACATTTAATGAAGTAAAATACGACAATTCACATTGTTTATTGTATTTTTATGTGAAAAGAGACAATGACAAGACACGAGTCATTGTTTGAACAGCAAAAACAGTGTATTTTATACTAGTATTAGAGAAACTTAAAAACACAGAGTTCCTGTGAGAAACTGGTGTCAAAATGGCTTTTCCACACAAACGGTCGAAGCTTGAGTTTCATAATACATATGCTAAACACATTATCTGACTTCTATGCTTTAATGTGAAAATAAAACTCAAAACCAAATATGTTAACTCGATCTACCATGACACCAGGCTTATTCTCCTATCATACACTCGAACGCATTAATGCATATCACAGTTGTGTAAAGCAGTTTAACAATGATGTCTCGATAGGGTAAAAGGGGATTATCCACATTCCCTTCACACTGACTCGTATTTTATATCATTTATGTGATTAGAAGTCATGACAATCACTTTATGGTCTCCCCACTACAATTGACCACATGTTGCTACCCGGATGATGTTACAACTTTGGCTGACAAGCCAGCTCGTTCTTCAGTCCAATATCTCTCAGAGAAATCTCACTCTGGAACCTGTTTGCACTAAGAAGCTGTAAAAAGGTTCTGACTCTGATAGGCTATTGATCCACCGAGTACCGTATATTGGGATCGGGTGGTGACGTACCTCTGATCATGAATACACAGAAGATTTTATGACAAAGTTAAACGGGGTTGAAAATAAATTAAAAACTAAACCTTCAACTGTAATCAGTTATTATTAAAGTGTATGAAATTGTATTTTAATGCATGGCAGTTTTCTTACCATTGTACAGGCCTAATGATCCTTAAGGCCAAATATTAAATTATTTACAATTAATTATTAACAGTTGGATTTGTAAAAAGCATTCCGCTATGTATGCACCCACCTCCACCAAACCACTAAAAACTGTCATATTGGCTTTTTTTAGGGGCAATCTGTATGAATGCTGCAGTGTGATGTGACGATTTCTTGGACCAAAGAAATTAATCTTTATATTTAAGAAATTACTGAACCAAGACATTTTAAAAACCAGAGCTTGGGAACAGGGTGCAAGGAGATTGCCAAAAAGCCTGCATGAAAAATCCAACGCATGGGCCTCCAGTTGGAAAATATCCAGCCAATCAATAGCAGCAATAAGTCAGGTACAATGTGTTCACAATGTACCAAGAATACTTTTATAGCAAATTAATATATTATTTACTGTCTATGCCGAAAATTACATTTTAATTTTCAATAATATTACTGAGGGATACATACATACTGTACATACATACCTAAATGTATATACAGTATATACATATAGGTGTGTACACACACACACACACACACACACACACACACACACAATTTATATATATATATATATATATATATATATATATATATATATATACTATTTATACTATACTGTATAGATAGGCAGACAGACAGATAGACAGATAGACACATAGATAGACAGACAGACAGACAGACAGACAGACAGACAGACAGACAGACAGACAGACAGACAGACAGACAGACAGACAGACAGACAGACAGACAGACAGATAGATAGATAGATAGATCGATAGACAGATCTATCACTGTATATACAGTAAATACAGTAGATTTAGCAGAAATTCAATTCATGGCAAGTAAAGATTCTCACTACTGCATCTAAACTCGCTTTAGACCATACATGTACAATGTGGTGAGCTGATATCAGTCGGTTAACACCAGGATAAAATAAAAACAAACTGAAAGTACACATTTGAGCTCTTTTAGAAACCATTACCAGCTAATCGATTTTCAGACTTGCATTTAGATGAGTCATATATACCCCATTATCTTGCACACAACTGGCCTCATGTATAAAACTATTTTTCTTCTCACACACACAATTAAACCAATTATTTTCTGTAAAAGGACAGATCTGTTCCCATGCAGCAGACCACGACACATGGAATTTACGTGAAAGCTTGCATGCAAAAACACAAATCCTCGCACTTCTTCACAAGTCACACACAGGTGAAGCTGCATGAAGTCAAAACATGTGAATAGACAGCAAAGAGGATTACACACTTGGATAACAGCCTGTCGAGGTGATGACAGGAGTGCCATGCTGGGTGGCCTGGTTGATTGGTAGCACCTTAACTAACACTACCTTGTCTTTCAGGTCTGTGATTTGTAGCTCTTATATAATCACATGACAAGCAGTGTCTAATCCTGGATAACCAGAGCTCTAGAAGCACCAAGCGTGGAAAAAGTCCAACCTAAATGTGTTTGGGAATTAAGAGTGGATAAGGGAGCAATAAAAAGATATTGAGGTTCAACAGTATCTCACTGAATGCTGTGGAGTTCAGACTAGATCTAACTGTCATACAAAAGGCAACCATACCAAAGTCCAAACAAACTACCTTTACATTGTGGATTCTTATTCTCAAATTAGAAAGATCATGAAAAAGCAGGATTTTTCTAATCTTATAGATTAAAAGGCTAAACCATTGACTACTCAACACTCATCAGCTTTTCTCCATTGAGAAGACTACGAAGTGATCCAGAGCTCAATGTAAAGCCTTCTCTGGGATCAGAGAGGTGTGATGAGAGTGTGTGCAGAGGTAAAGACTGAGATGAAAGGAAATAGGACTTGAATTCAAGACAGAGTTTTTCCACTAGAAAACTCACACGTAGTCAGCTGGGACAGGCTGCAGCACTGCCCGTCGCCGGCAAGATGGGAAAGTGGCCGAAAACGAGACAATTATGGCCATCATGTCTTCAAGAAAACGGATGAATAGATGGGGTTTCTGTCTCTACCACAAAATGGAAAAATATTTCTGCAACAATGTATGTAAAATAAGCACTAACCCACAATTGTCTTGCCTTTGGAAAAATTCAAAATTGCCCGAAGCTTGGGAAATTCACCTCATGGCTGTAGCCACAGAACGTAACTTCCATAAATAAAACAGGGCAGAATAAAACAAAAAGCCAGTTGTATGAATAATGAAAAGTGGATAAGATCTGTTCAAGCATAAAGAAACAAAGAGAAAGGTCCAATACTTGACTCATCTATTCAAACAAAAAAGCCAAAGTGGAGTGTTTTCTAAAAGTTCTGGCTGTTGCTGTTTGAAAAAGTGGTCACAATCTGGCAGTGAAAAAATAAATGTGCATGTCATACAACAAACAGGTCAGCCGGAGGATGGGACTACTTCTGGGTCCTCCTCTGCTGTCCCACCTCACAGCAGGAGACCTGAACAAACCAGGAAATGAAAACATGGCTTTGATCTGCTGGAAGGATGACAACAGCACAGCTGTCTCATTGAAGCAGAGAGGGAACCTACAAAACGTCTCTGTGGGGGACGTCTCTGTTGTTGGTGTCTCGTTGCTGAACCTCTGCTGAGATGAAAGGCGCAGGGGAGCCTTAATTAAAGGGAAAACAGTGTCTCAGGTCACCTGTGAACCAGGACCTCCCACCACATTGTGGTTTGTCAGCACGTCACCTTATTTATTATAAAACTCCACTCTATCAGAAGGCTGGTTGTTCAAGACCCAATTCCACCAGTTGATATGCAGATGTATCCTTGACCAAGATACTTAACCCCAACTTGCTGTTCGTATGCTTTAAGGGATGCTCCTTAGGAATGGTTCAAATGCAGAGAGAACTTCTCAAATGGAGGGGAGATGGTCTCCACGGTGGAAATTTTAGAAAATGTCTCCCTGCTATTGTGCCATAGATGACCTGATTGCAACTTCTTCGAATGACCAGAACAACAGATACTGATTCTCAAACTGTGTGGATTTGCTCCACCATGACTGTGATCTTCTTCTGTAGTGTGGGTTTTGAAAAATTACACCACCACGCCCTTGCAAACATTCGGCATTTTTTGTTTATTTTTTTGGTGTATATAAACTGTTTAAAAAAATGATAATCAGAATGCAAAACATCTTCAAAAAACAAAAGAAAGTATTTTAGCTTTCAGAATTCAACAGTCAAACTGTGTTGGATAGCGTGGAAGCAACAAGAAAAGCATCTGAAGAACAACTGCTTCACATCTAGCTAAATTAGTGGAACCATGAGCTTTTAAACACTACAAAAAGGAAATAAATGATGTTTCCTGCTTGTGTGTTGGGGGTCTGGTTGAGTATTTAAGGAACAAACCCCCACACAGTCTGATGAAACCACAGTGATCAAGAGTAGATGATTACTCTAAGTAAGAATAAAGACTTGCACTCTGTTTAAATAATCAGGGTTTGTAGTAAAGTAGAGCAAAAACACAGCGCAGAATCAAGATAGGCAAACTGACACAAAGGCACTCCCCTGAAGAAAAGCCACTTTGTAATTTAGACCTGCGGTGACTTCACATGTCTCCTACAGCTCATAATCTTCTAGGGAGTTGTCGTCTTTGTGGTGAAAAAGGCAGCACAGGCCTGGCTACAGCCATGAAGCCACAGTCTTTCAAATGGAAGAGTGAAACTGTGGTGACCAAGGTTACTCTATTATAATTCATAAAATTAAGCACAGGAGCCCGAGAGTACATATCTTGACTATCATGCAACTAAATACACTTCACTGTCAAATGAAAGGGTTAACTGAAAATGAAATTGTTTGTGCAATATGAGTGGCTGGAGACACTGCTTCCCAATATAACCACAATGAAAAATCTGGATTACATTAGTGGTGAGCTAAGATTTTTGTTTTAGAAGTAAGGTCACATCTGACCTCTTTAAGTAGAGGTCAAACATTAGCACAGGAGAAAAACAAAAAGCCTGAAATGGTAGAGAAAAAAAAAGATTTTAGAGGTTTAGTGTGAGGCTGAAAAAATAAGTGACTTTCCAAGTCTTTGTCAAACTATACTCCCAAACAAAATTAATACCAGTGTGTGTTTGATGTTTCACGTTCATGTATACCTTCTTGTTACCCAGGCCTGAGCAATTAACTGAAAAGTTATAAAAACCCACATAACACTCCCGAAAACATGATCTTTATCTTGTTACTAAATTTGATTAACACCATCCCCGGTGAGTGCTCATGAACGCTGCTTTAACCAAAGTGATCAGTTCTGATCAATAAGTCTTATTTAATCACCACCATGTCCAACTGATCTTAGACAACACTGACTTAAAATGAAGGGCTTGCAAAGTGACATGCATATGACACAAGCACAAACACTGAACCAACAAAAAGGCCCCAACCAGAGGAACTTATGCCCAAAAGGATTGCTGTTTCATGGCTACTGTATATTTAGGCTTCTGTGAAGATGATTTAAAAAAACCAAACATCTAGCCAGTCCTATAAGGGTTACACAGCAGTTCTCTTTAGCTTTCTGTTATCAAATCTTCAATGTCTTTTCCATCCTCACCTTCTTGAGTAGTCGCGTGGAGTCCTCACTGATTTGCATGAACCTCATGATGACGTTGTTCAGATAGATGTCACTTAGTGTGGCGTGGTCCTTGCTTTCTCTCCTCACCTGGTTCAACAGCAGGTACCAACAGTTGACTGGGGACAGCAGATTCTGGTCTTTCCTAAATAGGTCAGGGGAACAAGCGGGGGTCAGTGCATTTTGACTTTGTTATTGGTGATTTTGGTCTAATTTCTTGAGGCAGTCTCATTTTTTTAGAATGTGGCAGTTTACAAGTAGAAAAATGTCTACAAACACCTCAAGTGCAGCACAGCTTTTTAAGGAAGACAACCGGAGATGCGTCATCGGCCTCCCTTGGTGTTAAATGTCCTATATACTGCCTGCTCCAGATGCAAAACCCTCTCAATATATTACATGTACTCTTTTTAGTGGAAATACTTTGTACCATTGACGTATCTGGGGCAAAGCCTTCGCAATGCTCTGATCCAAGCTTATTCGCTACAACCTGGGAAGAGTATGCTACAAGCTTTAAATAGATTTACTGGAATAAAGTCACAGAAAGCATGGTTGCATTTTAAGTTAAAACGTAGAATTACATAGGAACTGCGACAGCAGGGCAGAGACATGAGACGAAAACGAGATCGAAACAAGGAGGAAAGATAGATACTTGAGTGCAAAAAAATAAGAAAATTATTGGAACCTGGACTTGCTTTCTGCAATGTTTGATGACTGTTTCAAAGCAAACTGTATGGAAATCATGCAGGCTATAGTGAACTGTGGCCCACAGCATGGGCTTGCAGGCTGACTTTCTCTGAGATCATTTTTAACATTCCTATTGTCTGCTAAGAGCAGCACAGAATGTGGTTGTATGTTGAGGAGAGGTTTCATGGTTGGGTCTGGGGTCAAATCTTGCAGGAACCATATGGAGACTCGCCTCTGCTCTCTCTTCACAAAGCTAGTTTACACTGACAAGCAGAACTTGTCATCACAACAAGTTAAATGCTGCGAGTGACACAGCCCTGAACTAGCCCTGAGCCAGCACTGCCTCTGCTGCAAGAGCCAAAGCTGAACATGAAAAGGAAAGGAAGGACAGATACAAGCAGTTCAACCAGCCTGCATAACAGGAAGCAAACAACATTTGACAAAACATTGGCAAAAACACCAAAAAAAAGAAAACATCTGAGAGCACTGGAGATCACATTCATGTTTCATAGACAAAATAAAAAAAGGAGAATGATGGACTGGTTTAGGAGCATTACTGTCTGTAATAAACTAAAATTCAGGTGCGAGAAAGTTAGGCAAAAAAGACTAAAAATAATCCTGTTTATGTACATATTATGTAAATTCAAAACTCTCTCTACACACACAGGCACGCACGCACGCATGCACACACACACACACACACACACACACACACACACACACACACACACACACACAGACACACACACACCATATCCATATACAGTATGTATATACAGATAGATAGACAGACAGACAGACAGACAGACAGACAGACAGACAGACAGACAGACAGACAGACAGACAGACAGACAGATACATACACACATAAAAATGTATATGTATTCAGGATGCATGGGTGTACCTATGCATCCATTATTGACCCTAATGGCTAATGCCAAAGGGACTGGTCAAAGTGCTTATTGGTGTATGTACTGAGAAGAGATGAGATTGTGGCTGAATGTACTCCTCATCCTCACCAGCTCAGGGGTTCTTAAGGATAGTCCAGCTTTCATCTCATCCTCTTCTCAACAACCACTGTCAGATTGTCCAGTTCAGTAGTAAAAATAGCTATCACTCACTACAACCTTGTTAAGCCTGATAGCACCCCTGACGTTGTTGTTCCCTCCCGACACAAAATAGAGGACAATGGAAAAACCAGCAAAATATATGCAACAAATTTTTGTTGCATATATTTTGGATCTCTCCAGGGAAACCAGTCTGCTATCTCCCCTCCTGCAGAAGACCTCAGTGTTGCCCAATGTATTGCTTATGTATTTCAGTCAGGACTAGAATAGCTCTGGTTTTGCTTCATACCACTCAAAAACTCGACAGGACTCACAGTGACAAGTATGAGCAGGACTTCTAAAAAGTGCAACATGACACACAATAGATGGTTAACAAATGGCAAAAATCCTTCACAGAAATCTCTTAAAATGACAGGCTGCTTTAAACATGGGAGTCACCCATAATTTGTTAAAAATGTGACAAAGATTTAATAATAATGATCAGTCCTTTTAATGATCCCCATTATATATACACGCACGCCTTCACACACACACACACACACACACACACACACACACACACACACACACACACACACACAAGCAAGCACACACACACACGCACGCACACACGCACGCACGCACACACACACACACACACACACACATAAACACACACGCACACAGGGATCTGCACGCATGCAGATAATAGGAGGTAGAGTGGCGGCCAGCTGTCATGTGGGTTGCACCATGGGCAACTTGTTAGGGAATGGTGCCTTGCTCAAGGGCACCTTAGTAGTGCTCAGGAGATAGACTAGCACCTCCAACTGCCAGTTCACACACCAAACTTTTGGGTCCACATGGGTCTTGAACCGGCCACCCTCCAATCCCCAGCTACTTTAAATTAAGTAAAATTTTGTCGTATGGTGGAGCTGGAAAGAACACCAGAGGAAATCACTGATATACCCAAGAGTTTTCACAAACACCTCAAATCTCCTTGAACTACCTTGTGTGTTTGATAATTAACTGATTCACTAGATCATTTCTGAGACTGTGATTAGAAAAAAAGGAGAGAAAAAAAGAAAAGGGGCAATGGTAATGACATAAACTCAGTGATTTGCTTACCCTACATAATGGCAGGAAAATATTTCAATGTCATCATTTCCCCCACAGTCAAGGCAGGACATGGGTCAGACAGAACAACAGAAGGAAAAATGGGACCCCAGGGCCTAAAACACATGTATGTAGGGGAAACTACTCAAAGACACAGGAAGGGGCTGAGCAAAAAATGAACACAATAGCAACTTACTGACTCCTGCCAATGTGCCAGTGAGTGTATATGTGTTCTATCCACTAATGTTTCATAAATACTGGAGCCAGAGAGTTAGCATCAACATGATTGGAAGGTGACTGATAACCATAAGAGTCAGCACCACTTCAATATGAGAATGTGCATGAGGAGCTCCCAGGGTGTAAGATAGGGTGCAAGAACCTTCAGTGTTTAGACTCCTCTCCTGTGGAACCATCATGGAGTGTGGTTCTGGGTTGGTTATACCTGCTCTACATGTAGGAAAACTTCAAACTCTTTTATGCCTCAAACCACAGTGACTACAGCAAATTGGACCAAGTACGCTTACAGTCATTCATTCATTAATTCATTTATTTTCTGTACCACTTCCTCTGCTGTTGCGGGTCACAGGAGCCTATCCCAGTGGACCTACCGGCCTGAAGCAGGGAGACACTCAGGACACGTTGGTTGCAAATCCTAATAAATAGATGAGTATAATACAAATGCTGTCTTCTTTAACACTTATGCCGAATGAATAAAAATGCCTAACAGCCTTTTTCAGATGTTACCCAGGTGAGCCTTTGCTATTAAAAATAATTACTGTGGTCCTGTGTTAACTCTACGTCCCTCCCTGAACAAACCTTGCATAACAATATCTGTTTTGTGCCTGTGTGTATGAGTATGAATGTGTGTTTTGTCCATATTTGTTCAATGGTGTGTGTCTGCATGTGTGCGTCTCTTCTACTAACAGCTGCTTGGTTACAAATGGACGGTTCAGAGAAGACTTTGCTTTCCCACAAACTGCGGTTGTCAGTCGGATATGGAAATTCTAGATAATTTTTTGCATGAAAGAATAATAATTACTCTTGTCTATGGATTGCTACAATGGGGTGCGCATTCCTAGAGGGTTAGAATGAGGGGTGCTGATATGCAATCATAACCTTGAATGGTTGTGTGTAATTTTTTTTTTTTCTACTTGACACAGAGAATAATGCAGTACACTGTAGGGGAAGAATCCTCTTGCTTTGGTTCACATACTCTCACTGTCTTTTCATTCTGTCTTTCTATCAGCAGTTTCTTTCCTGCACACTTGGTGCTAGATGTTACTCCAAGTCTGTGACATATGTACTATATAAACATTGGGAAGTGGCCCCAGAAAGCAGGCATCTTTATTTAGTTAATTGAAATGGGAAATTATACACACAAGACTAAGGCAAGGTTTATTTGGTGTTTGATTTTTGTTGATGCTGCTGATTTGCAAGCACTGTGAGGTGTTATTGGGGCTTAGGGAACTCAGGAAGATGCACAGTCAATGGGGCCAACGTGCAAGTAGAATTGAACTTCTATAAACAGGGTCCAAAACTAACACCCTCCAAGTGCCAATGGCGTGTAAAAGTTCTTCTGGTTGAGTAAATCACTGTGGTTATCTGTCATAGTGGCGAATACAAGATACATAAAATTGCATTTTAGACGCTTGTGCCTTTGACACACACACCCACATATACAATACATATACAGTAGATATAGTTGCCCTCACTTTTCTTCTCTGTACAGTATCTGATTGGCTCTGACCCTGACACATTAGTCTCACAACAACCATTAGCCAATCAGAGGAATAGTAGTAGTATGTAGTGGTGACTGAATGGAGTGAAAATGAAGCAAAGAGAAAGATGAAGGAGGAGACAAAACTTGAAGGAGGAAGTTTTGCAAGTCATGGAGGTTCAGTGATAAGGGAGTGCAAAGAGACCGGTTCCAGTATGACACAGAGTCACGCTTGGTGTGTGCATGACAAGGACAACCATCAACCCAACATGTTGATCATTAGATATAATACCACGAAACTGGAACACATAATAAATAATACAGCTTTCAGTCAGGTTTTTTTTTTTATACTGCATTCACTCCTGATTGTCTCGAGGAAGAAAAACAAAACAAATAGCTCTATTCATATGCAGTAATGGAACAAAAGTGTGTGTTTGATCTAAGAGCAAGATTAGTTAATGTAGTGTTACACTGAATCAAGCCAGCAAAAAAAAAAAAATTAGATTCATACATGGATGTTAAGAAGGATGGCCTGTATTTGTAAAGGAAACAGAAAGCTTTTCCAGTCGCACAGAAATTATGCTAACTAGTGAAGACAAGATGCAGGACTGACTCTGGTCTGTTTAGAGTGGTCATATAATCACAGACAATAATGCTGCCTCTCATGTAATAATGAGATACTGTGCTTATGGAAATAACTGCTGATCATGAATTCATTAAACTGTGGTGGAGCCACACTTCAGAAAGAAAGCACTACTTTCATGATTGAAAATAAGATGTTCTGAGCATAATATGACTTTAAACAATACTTAAATCTTAAAATCAATTTTTTTTATTAGACCTGTTATGTTGATGCTTATGCTCATTTTACCACCTTTGTTTAAACTGAGCTCAGCCAAATGCTAGACAGTGCAGAAGCACATGATGAACACTTATCAGGATTTTATAAAAAATACTTTTTAGTGCAGGCATTGGGAAAATAATCAGTTCAATTAATCTACATGAGCAAATTAGGTCTATGAAAGAAAATTCTCAGTTAATTTAAATATGCTTGTTAATCTCCTTTTTATTTCTCCCTTTAAAAGGGTAAACAAAAAATAAAAATTAGAATATGAGTTTACAAATAAAGCCTTAGTAGTTGTTCTCATGTTAAAAGTGTTGTAGTCCTAATCTTAAAGCATTATGTCTGTGTGTCTTTCATCTGACTCTGGCTAAATTGAACTCATTTTCATTACTGGCCCTGAAAATACAATAAAAGCACTTGGACTTCTTAGCTCACCCAACCAGAACTTCAGCCTTTATCTAGGACAGTGGCTAAATGGAATTTTTTTCTTGTCACTGACAAAAAAAGTAATGAATCATTGTGGGACGGTGGTTAACGTTTCTCAAAGGGAACAGAGATTACAACGTTTCTCCAGAGGCACTTGAACATCCAATAGAAGATTGTCAATGCCACTGACTCAACCTCAACAAGTATTGTGTTTGCATTCCACATAACACACCAGGTGCGCTCGAACCGTGAAACCAGGTACCACTACAACACTGGCTGTAAGACTGTACCTACAGCTCGGTGATGAATACCAATTAACACAAATGGTTGAGTTTGCAGCTTGGTGGGAAGTGTGTTTTCGTTCCTGTGGAGACTCAATGACAACATGGCCAGTAGCTGTAAGATCACTGACAGCATCAGTCACAATCTGTTTCAACTTCTTCATAAAGATTGTCAGTGGCAACATAAATAAATCATCTAAATGTATGAGATAGAGGTGTGTGATTGCTGAGAAAATGAGCTGATCCCTGCACATTAGGAAGAAAAGGGGCAAAAATATCTTGCCAACAGAATGTGTTTTTAACACATCCTTAACTGCTAGAAAAAAATCTTGACAGCTTGTGTCAACATCAGTTATGTGGAACCATAAATGCAGCTCCAGACAGGTAAAGTAGTAACACACGCACGCACGCACGCACACACACACACACACACACACCAACCAGCAGTAGGCCACTTATTTAGCTATTCATTCCAATGCAACATAAGAATTTTGTGACTGCCAAGCTAACCTGTCATATGAATAGAAGCTTGGGGCATGAGAGAGAACAAAAACAAACTTCTTCACACCAATGTCGAGGTTGTCCAATGAAAACAACCCAGAGGATATGGTGCCTCACTGAACGTGTGTTGTTTATGTGAATATAAAAATAAAAGCCACATCATTAAAAACCCACAGGAATTTTTTTAATGATATTCAGGCATCTCAAGAAATATGCTCCAAGACACTTGCCAAATGGTCGACCTGTGAATAAAGCGACTGGGCGGCTTCATGCAAGGTAACCCACAGAGCGCCACAGCAGAGTCCCTTTGCTAGCTTTACACACGGACTCACACAGCTGCAGCAGCCATCTGAGATCCAGACTCAGTGCTAGGGCTATTTGCGTACACATGAGTTCAAACAGTGTACTAATGTCTATTTTATTCCATGAGCAGACTTCCACAGTATAATGAGGGCAAACAAATCTGGCCCGCTTTGTCATGCTGTGATGCCACAATCCATGAAACAAATGCATCAAATACTGCATATTTGTTGAATATCTGTCTTTTACAAATTTGTCAAATGCTCATTCAAATTTGAAAACTTGTTTTCAAATTTGAAAACTAAAAATCCAGCTCTTATTTTAGATTGCTGTAGCTCGAGTTGTAAAGAGAGTTCAAAGAATGAGATTTACTGTCTTGGCAGTCTGAAAAGTTGTTTTGGCATCTGTGTTGAAATGTATCTTGGGGTTTCAATATTGATCCTCATATCTGTCTTTCACCTGTTTAGCTGTGCATTATCAAACGCATGTGAGTAAGGCCAGCAGATTTCAGACCACACACTGTGTGCCAAAAAGGCAAAGAAAGACTGACTCAGGAAAATCCATTCACCATCCACTGTCAACAAATAGCAATTCAAGACGGCTTATTCATGGAGCTCCTCTGCAGCATTTGCATGGTGGGCTAAGACAGGCATGAATGTAAACATCCTGGCATATACAAAGACATTTTGTACAGGCAAATATATAGTAGGACTAAGAAGATGATTGAGACTAAAAAAACAAAATAAAAGAAATGAAAATAATTACACACCCATGCAAATAAAATGTACATGAAACAAAAACTGATGCAGCAAACCAGTACGGCAACGGCCTTTTCATGCTATTGTGAAATCCATTAAGCCTTTCAGTAACAAAAATAACTTTTACTATAAACAATAAGTCTTACTCTGATTCTCAGAGTTGTCTCTATCCCATAAATGACCCCCAAATGAAACCATAAAATGGGGACGAGTTCCTACTTGTACTGCTGATGGTCTTTGGTGCTGCGAGTCTTTGCCATGAAACGCTCTGCCAGTTTCTCCAGGTTCCTCGAGTATTCCATCTCAATCTCAGCCTTCTTCCGAAAGAAGTCCTGGAGGTCCTGCAATAGCTGGACCCTCATCTCTGTCTGCTGGTCAAGACATTTCTGCTGTTCCACCAGCTGGGCCCGAATCTCTGAGGAGACAAAAAGACAAGAGACAGATAAGTATGGAAGATAATCTGGAGGTGCAGGGTATACATTCTAAACATGTAGAACATCAGCATTACACAGTTACAGTTCTGTGTTTATATGATAGAGCGTTTTGTCTATTTTGAATAGACTCTTTGTCACAGGTAAAGATACCAGCATGCAAACAAGTAGACAAAGATCAAGACTTCCATGTTTTAGCATGGCCAACTCATGGAGATCAAGGAACTACAGCTGATTACATTTAAATTTTATCATCTGGTATATTTACAAAAGTAACTGATGTTTAAAAAATGGGCACATACTGGTAAATATATCCAGTGTTTGTTTTTAAAGTGATCAAACGGTAGGCATTGATGCACTTGTGCACATCACTTTTAAAAAAGCAGCCAGTAATGCTCATTATCCTCTAGTTACAGGTCTTCTGAACGGTCATGGAAAAATTGGTCTCAGGTGTTTCATTAAGGCTGAAAATAACCCCAAGACAAATAGAACAAGATTCCCCTCACACCCATAGTTACTGCGCAGAGTAGGCCACACACAAACAACAACGCATACTCAAGCGCACACACACCCACGCACACGCATACATACACACAAACACAAGACAGACAAACAACAGTGCCAGTGAAAGAAAGCAGAGAAGCAGGGGGTGATGGTCTGGCTTAAACAATCTGTACATGCCGGTGAATTACCCTCTGAGGATCTAAAGATTTATATCTGTCAGAGCACCTCTCATTTAAATTTTTGAAGAATATGAATTGTAATCTCACACAGCCACACAGAAATACAGTACATGTAGACACACATAATTTGTTGTATCTCATGACATCTATGGCCAGGGCCTTGTATAATGGATTTCTCCTAATGGACAGTAGCCTGGCCAGACATCTTCAGCAAAGGAACCAGATTAATGAGGTGATTTAGTATTGTGCTGACATCAGTAGAGGGAGCATGGAGTGACCTCTTATATTAAAAGGAAACACCAAGACTGCAAACTGTCACAAACTGTTTGTGTAATGCACAGGACTGTATGTCAATAAGGAGTGCAGGAAAATCTATTATTATTTTTTTCTTAGCTCAGCATCCAATTAAGTAAAATGAGTAATCCATTCAAAGAGACAAAGATAATTGTTTCACAGTGAACTTCAAGGTGCTTTGCCCTCATTTGCAACACACAAATACATTAACATCAAGTAAACAACGGCAATTAAATAACATCAAACAGTAGATGTGTGCACATTGTGCCACAGAGATACAGAACACTGCAGACTCAATTAATTATAAATGTCAGGCAGATCACAACTGTCTGGAGTATTAGTTCATCAGCCAACATGATCTCCACAGCCAGGTGTGTAGTATTGTCTTTACTTTCCATGAAACGCCTGCCTTTTTCAATTTGTCTTGCTGTTTTATTTATAAATGTGGGAATGGAAATGTGAGGGGAGGGTTTGTGGTGCCACTGCCTGAGAGGGGTGGATTTTGACATATGTGAACATAGTGTGGTGCAAAGTGAAACTCAGTTTTTAGGCATTTGCCTCAAAAAATATATATATATTCCTGAATTCAACGACAACCGAGCAGAACTGTGAGGCAGTTGAAAGTGTATGCTTTGAATATGGCCAAATTGTGATTTAATGAATAAAGCCACAAGCTGACCATCCATCCATCCATCCATTCTCTTCCGCTTATCCGGGGTCGGGTCGCGGGGGCAGCAGCTTAAGCAGGGAAGCCCAGACTTCCCTCTCCCTAGCCACTTCGTCCAGCTCCTCCAGGAGAATCCCAAGGCGTTCCCAGGCCAGCCGGGAGACATAGTCTCTCCAGCGTGTCCTGGGTCGTCCCCGGGGCCTCCTCCCGGTAGGACGTGCCCGGAACACCTCACCAGGGAGGCGTCCAGGAGGCATCCTAACCAGATGCCCGAGCCACCTCATATGGCTCCTCTCGATGCGGAGGAGCAGCGGCTCGACTCTGAGTCCCTCCCGGATGACCGAACTTCTCACCCTATCTCTAAGGGAGAGCCCGGACACCCTGCGGAGGACCAATAAAGCTGACCAATAAAGTGAAACTAATGCTGACTAAAACTAAGGTCAGTAGCTGATGAGACAGCAACAAAATCAAAAATCAAAAAAATAATGACCTTAAGAGGCTTCATGGCATACCATTAATAGTTCAGCATATCAGATTAATGGTCAATCAACCCCTGACTCAATTAGAAAGGTTTCAGTCAAAGAGTCATAAGAGCAACATTGTGTGTGTGCATGTGTGTGTGTGTGTGTGTGTGTGTGTGTGTGTGTGTGTGTGTGTGTGTGTGTGTGTGTGTGTGTATACCTGTCCTTAATGCAGTAATTAAATTATCAAAAGCTAATTGTGAGAACTGAATCTTGATGAATTAACAATTCATATCAGATCTACCAGGAACAGCAGACTAATTTTTCCATTTCCGAGCAGCAACGTCTTCCTTCTGGCACACACTTGGAAATTAAACCATTTAAATAGACAGACAAGACAGAAAAGAGGCAATTCAGTAATACTTTAACATCAGTTACTACACACCATTGAATATTGAACATCTTTAACAGGGCCAATGGGATCTCCACAACAAAGCCATGGACTTAAGATTTTGAGTTTTACAGCAGATACTTTAAACCTTCATTGAACACTGGGATAATGGTTGGTTTTAAATGTCCACTGTATCAATTTACACCATGCCCTTTTGAATAACAGGTAAGGCCTGCATTACTCCCATCTCCTGAGGATGTAGGGATTACAACAAAGATATCAGCGACCCAAAGGAGTGTACTGAATGGTTTTATACAACTTAAATCATGACTGCACCCAAAACTCAAAACTCAAACGTTAAATGGTGATGCCACTGTAACAAGCTGTCATTGTTTTATATATACAGTACATAAATTAAATAAATCGGTAAAGATAGATGATATGAAAATCAATAACCTTCAGAGTCAACTTAATCAGCTTTCGGATTGTGGTGTCATATCCGTGACGCGAGAGCAAGGCGCCAGAAGGAAGAGTGTCTTACATTACAGAGTGGTAAAAAGTGGAAGAAGAAGTTGACAGTGTCTGGTGTCTGCGAAATTTTCTCCAGCTCTATCAGACAGTGATACCGCCAATACACTAAGGTAACAAAACTTCATGTTCGTCATCATTGTTGTTGTTGCCGCCGTCGCAATTACATGACCTAAGACACGTGCTGAACGACACCTCTGCCCCGACGCCATTGTCACGGCAACCTGTCAGATCAGTCAGTAATGTGACCCAATCTGAACAGAACCCGAACGCATTTGGACACTTGCTAAAAAAAGTGTGAACAGTCAGCCCAGGAAATCAGACATGGATCCCATGTGCCTAAGAACACAGCTTAAGTTTGTCACAGCTAGAATAATTTATCAAATACAATCCAGACAAAATGCCATTCAGTGAGACCTAAAACCAACTGTTTCCATGGAAACCACACAGAATAAAAATAGTAGTGAAATTGACATCAGCAAAACATCATAACTACATATTGTTGTAATATATCTGAAAAGTTTGTCAAACCTAGTATGTATAGTTTGTGAGATGTGCTCCAAAGGACAAATACTAATGACTGCATCCCTGCCATTTTTATGTTTTATTTTATGAGTAGATAAGAATCCTAAAAAAAAGCCTCTGTGGACACATTAATATTATAAGTCACTGACTTTAGCATCAAGACAGCCAAAAGGCTTCTTTAAATCAAAGGATTTTGCTTCATCTGAATCCCCTTCAGGCAACGTTGGCTGTCTGAATGTTTTTTAGTGATCCTAGAAATTTTGTGGGACTCCTACAAATCCAATCACAACCACTCAAAGTTTTCTGAATGCATTTTTTTACTAAAGATTTTTGGACCCATCTAAAAGTCCACATTCTTCTGTTAATATACGGTACATTCCTGCCATTCTGAGGGCATCTGCATAGTAACCATGTGTGGAAGCCTCTGCTGGGGGATTTAGGTGTGGGAAGAAAAGTGTATCTGTTTTTGACCTCATGATCCTTTTCAAACTATGGAGTTGAACTGAGGGTAGCTGAGACACAGAAATAACTGTGTAATGTTCCACAGTGACATCAACTGAATGTCACTACTTCTCCCTCTAAACCTAACAAGTTTCCAAGCAAACCATCCACTGAAGCACCACAGGATTTTAACCACATTATATGTAATCATATTCAGGTGCAGTTTGACACGAATATACAGTTTCTTGCTGATTAAAATCAGGCCAATAAAATTGTTACCAACAATTCCTGCTGAGTGAGACATATCATCAGTGAGGCCCTGAATGGACATGATGGCGATACAAACAATGAGGGAGCACTGTTCTATCTTTGTGGGGATCAGCCTAAACTAAAGCCCTTTTGTTTCTGGACTGGATTTTATCCAAGTGCTCCTTTGGAGGCCACATCACATACTTCCCATTAAGACCATTCATGCCAAATATGTCCAAAGTTGCAATTCAGACTCGCTTCTGATTTGCCAGATAGGCTGGTTCTATTGTCAAAGAAACTGCCTTGTAAGCAGGATGGGTACTGACCCACATTGTTGACCTACAGAGAGAGAAACCAGGCTTCAAAAACAAATCAGCTGCTGTCAGAGAGCCACAGAGGTTTTCTTCCTCTCCTGAACCCAACAGCATTCTCTCTACAATACGCTCTGCCCGCCCCAATGTGCTCATAAGTAACTTTGTTATGAATCAATATGTCTAAAAAGCATCTGTTATTTTTGCTGAGTGCAGCAACATATTCCTCTCTCGTTATTATAAAGGACCAAGTTCCTGCAGTTTGTCCTAGTTGATTACAGTCTCCACCAACAGCTAAATTATCTGGGACATGTCAGACCACATCATTCCCAGGACTGTGTTCGCACTCGGAGAGTAATTCCTCAGTGCCACCTGAAACAGCAGCTGGGGCCTGAGAGGAGAGGTACAGAAGGCTGCCCTGCCCCACCACCTAAATCAGACATAGGGTGTGGGACTGATTAATTTGTCTAAAACCTTTGTGAATGATATGGGTTGTGATGAATACCGTCGAATGCAACAATAACAAGACAGTCAGAAACTGCAACATCCTGCGAAGGGTAGGTCTGGGTACCCTGAAAGTAGTACCTGACAAGTGCATAGTTTTGACCTTTCAGGATAGGTCAAAGCTATGCACTAGCTTAGCTCATCGATCTAAGCTAGTGCATAGGTAAATCAAAGCACTAGCTTTTCAAAGCGCTTTAATGGAGAAACCCAACAGAACCCTCCATGAAGGAGGAATTGTCCTGTCAACAATGTCAGTGCCATCAAGCCGGCCCCATGTCCATCTCAAACAGCAGGACTAACAACATTTTGGCCCTAAACATTTCCTACAATATACCAGTAGGTTCAAGAACAATGTCTGCAGAGAACTGCTTCCATCTGTTAAATTCCCATTCCTTTCTATAGTCAAATGGTCATTTCTACAATTTTAAACAAACTATTAAAAACATGATATGAAAAAAATTCACTCAAACACACCACTGAGTGGAAACCCCACAGATAATGGGGGGTTCAGTAAGCTGTAATCATTTTAACACCAACCTGGCAGGGCTAGGCTTACTGGGTATATATGAAGTTGACTCAAAAACGCTCCCTTCCTCTATAGATGGGAGATGTTTCCACATTTGACATCTCAAATCACTGAAGCCACCGGTTCATGAGCGGTGACAAAAACTCACTTGTGACACACATGACTCAGGCTACTGACATCACACACTGTCCTTGTGAAACAGGACTTCCAGTATGTAGTGACTTCATCGTGTTATTGGGACCAGTAAGAAGTCTATAATAGGCTTGTACATCAGCCATTGTTGGAACCAAGCACTCCAGTACTTTCCATCTGAGCAGGGCTGTTGGGAGATGTAAGATTTTTGTAAAATGTTATGTAAAGACGCATCACTGCTGCAATTAATGTAGTGAGATTCAAGTCTTTTATCAACTTGCCTCACATCTATTGTTCAAAATCCCAATTTTGGGTTTTCAGGGACACAGTGAGGACTTAAAGAATCATCAAATACGTCTAAAGTAATATAAACAAGGCTGAACAGATTCTCTCCAATCATTTTAAGTGCAGCCAAGCTACACACAATATGCTGCCAAGCTATACTAAAGCATTTTATCTCAAAATATTACAGAAGTGGAAATGCGGGCTTTGTTACAACATTTGACTGACATGTTAGCGGCTTCCAAAACCACACAGATTTCCAGTGAAAGTACTGTAGACTACTGTGGGCCAGAGAATGACTGTTAAAACAGTGAAAAAGAATCTGGCATGTTATTTTTTCCCTTTTTCAAACATCATGAGATGCATCAATGTCTTTTGGGATATGTCTTTTGGGATACTTTATGGCCGGAGCTACTTCCATGAAGTGACTTACAAGAGATATGCATTACACCAAATCTGTGCCGGCAGTTTTGTTGGTCACTGCTGCCAAATCCATTCAGCTTCGGAGAAACAAGTAAATCGTGGTGTTAACTCGTCCAAACTGTGACTTCCTGTAGTGCGCCTGAATGCTCATTCATATGGACACATCCACACACAAATCAAAATTTTGGACATTTGGTTGAAAACTCAATCCAGGTATCATGGGATTGCAACAGGCAAACTAACAACAACAATGTTGTTCATGTTTTCAAAACAGAATACTCGATTTTAAAAATAAAATCACACAACTGATCTATAAAATTCAGTGATCTGTTAATTTGATATATTGGATATACTGTATTTTAAAGACTCCCCAGAAATGCACCATACAGTATACAGTACACAATCTCACTGCATATTTGGCTAACTTTTAGGTAACAAAAAATGTAATCATAACATAATTGACCACTTCTAGCATGAGAAAAGATTTTTCCAATGGCTCGATTTGTTTAATATTTAGGTTTAAGATTCCTCCAGTATCCATCATTCACAAGGCTTTAATTTATTATCCAACAAGCTATGGGGCTCAGTTCCTCCACAAATTAGTGTAAATAGTAATTCAAATAAAGTATTCTTCATTCATTCAAATTACGTTCAGCTCTGTTAAATGACATATGCACCATAAAACCAATGTTGCTTTGGAAACCTCCCCATACACAAGGTTAGCAGCAAGCCGAAAGGTGATCAATCACCTCTGACATTACAGTGGCCTCTGAGAGCCATGGGTTTGATCCAAACAGAATAAGAAAGAGAGAGAGGAGCTGAATTTGGGAAAAGAAAGCACACTTTAGACACAGGGCTGATTATTCAGCTGCTGGTTAATATCTATACATTCTATTTGATCTGGCCACCAGTATTATGTGTGTTTGTTTCATCAGACAGACCAGCTGTGATTTTTGTAGCTGGATGAGTATGTTTGGATCAACATGTTGATGAATTGACGCATGTTTTAGGATTTATACTATAATGAGTGCATCACCTGCATACTTCCAGGATGGCTCTATAAAGCTTGCAATCTCCTTGTCCAACGGGGAAAAAAGTGGTTGATTTTGATTCACAGGTGTACCAACAAATTGCATAATTAAACTGGAGTCCTGATAGAACAGAATGTCCACCGAATCTTCTATTACAGTACTCCTTAAGTATAATCTACGTCACAGCTTTTAATGCAGGTGTTAACTACATTCCCAACACTGAATTTCTCCACAACACAAATATACTGTATATGGCCCCCTTGGCCCCCAGAATTAAGTGAAAGGTAATGTACTGTGTGATTTATTAACTATTAAGGTGTCTGTGGATCAATGACAGGACACTAGATCGGGGTTGTTGACAGCACAAAGTGTCAACAACAAAGCAGCCCCTTCGTGGTTTCCCCCAATGAGAAACTTGTACGAGGACAGTGCCTTGCTCATGGGCAACTTGGCAGTGCTCAGGAGGTGAACTGGCACCTATCCACTGCCAGTTCACACACCAAAGTTTTTGGTCCACATGTGCCTTGAACCAAACACCCTCCAGTTCCCAGCCTAAGACCTCGTGGACTGAGCTACTGCTCAGTCCACTGCTCAGTCCCCCAATCCACCTCTGGGGGATCAACAGAACACTTAACAATAAACAATTAAATATTAACTTTAAAAAATAATGTCAAAAAATTGTGACTCCAACCTTCTTCCATTTTAGACTAAAAGTTTGTATGAAAAATCACTAAAGCTCAACTTAACAAAAAATATTCTGTGCACAAGCACATGGTTTCCAAAGTTTTTTTACAGACAATCTGTTGATATTTTGCTGTAACTTTCAGTTTTCAATGGAATCCTACTTGCCAAGTATTAAACAGATTAAAGCTATGGACCTTGGCTAAAAAGTAAGCTGCAACATTGCAATGAATTTTCGGATCTGCTGGGAGCAAAAATTTGATACTTCAAAATAAACTTTGAGGGGAGTGTTCCAATCAGAAGAAAGCTCAAAAATATTGACATTGCTTCACTTTCACGCTTCATGCTGCGAGAGAATGTCTGAAAAACTATGCTTACAACAGGAAGTGGTTACATCTTCGCGGCTCAATATCAGAGAAAAGAAGATCTGTGAAAAATATGTTCAATCTCTTGGCCAGACCACTTATCCACTTTTCTCACGCATCTCTAAAACAGACCCAGCTGCTCTGCCCTTAAGGGTCCAGGTGGGGATGCATGTGTGTGAAATAAAGGGAAAAAAACTTAGTTAATCTTTATCCTGAGAACCAGTCCAGACAAAGGTCCTCAGCTTGTTCTGATAAAGACCTGTCTCTACTATGTATTTCAGAGAATCACACTATGTATAGTGTCTGAACATCAGATGCGCTGATTTTTTTTTCTGTTTTATCCCAATGAAAAACAACACCTTCCCCTTGCATCTGGCCTGTCTTTGTCCCTTTGTTTGGGAATATTAGTGATGGGGGAGATAAAGGAGCTAAAGCTCATATGTCGAGGCAGTGAGAGGCAGCCAGTCATCTTTTCATTCCCAACAAAGCTAACCTCGGGCAAAAGACTTGGCTGGGCAGGCCTATAGTTCTTACAGTTGGGATGTTTGTGGAGTAATAATACTATAATGAAGATTCTGCGGTCAGACAGATGCAGACATAAATGCCTTTAGAATTGGTGTCAACCAAAAAACATCTGGAATGGAGGCACACAGGCTTTCATCAACAGGAGTATTTACTCTTCCCCACAGTAAATAAAAGGCAAATGAAGCACAATGGGAGAGAATTGAATAATACAAACTATGAACGATAAACCTAAAGAATGGTAAAGCAGTTATGTGGTCTGCAGTGCTTGTAGGGTGGGGGTGGATTTTGAGAGAATGTTGAGAAAGGAAAGAGTTTATAAATTACAGCCTCACAATGTGGCTTCTCACCTGCAAATATGCATGCACTTTGAACACAAACACATACATACACACAAAACCATAACAGGTATGAGGGTTGACTACATTAAAGTGTAGGCTTGAAGACAGCACAAGAAATTGTAATTTCAGTTCTTGTTATGGCTTTCTGAATGAGTGTTAAGTTTTCGTGGTGTCAGCTGGCAGCTTCATAGCTTCCACCTCATAGAAAACATCAAGGGCCACAGCAAAGTGTGGCTTTACTTTGCCCTGAAAAAGCTGAGTGAGCAAAGACTTATTTTGTGCAAGGGAAGATTAGCGACAAATATAACTCAACAAATAACTAGTAACCTAATAAGCCTAATGTGTTTGAATATCTGATGATTGGAATTCAAGTGATCCCTTGATGTGACACTCTCAATAAAGGGAAAGAATGTCAGTTGAACAAGTTGAAGAGTCACATGGAAGAGAGACAGGCTGTATCCTTTCTCAGTATCTTTCCTGCAATGACAAATCAATCCATATTTCATTTTTTAATCAACACTATGTAGGATTATTGTCATTAGTGGTATGTCCCGGACTGTGTGATATTTCTTGTTATATTCCAATCTGTTTATTTAACTGCTTATATGCACTCATCAGTTCTTCAGTCTGCCCAAAGCAGCGTGAAGACACCTGAGCTGAGCATGGACACAAGGTTCCACAGCCTGGGGGGAGCAGCTTAACTGTCAGGTTAGGCTGAAGACGCATTCCCGAGGTTGGGACCACTGTGGCACCGCTGGGCTTATAGCTGAGGTGTCATGACCAAAGGTGTGATGAGTCTATACTAATATACTACTATACCTACCACACTGTACTGAAAAAAATTAGTTGCTTGACGAATAACTTGTCTGAGTAACTTCTAAACTAAGATATATTCGAAGTGACTTGAAGTACATTTATTTTAAATGTGAAAAAACACTTTCTTCTCAAATCCTGGAATTGAAAAAAAGGTTTCTTCAAAACCTGACAGCATGATTGGATGAAAAAAAGACTTGATGATGCCATGACCTGAATTATTTTCCTTTCTTCTAAATGTTTTGTGATGTTTTATAGACCAAATATTTGATTGTTGAATTAAGGAAAACAAATTTAATAGACTCAAGTCTGATGGGGATGTCACCAGAGGTTTTTAATTAAAGTAATTAACCATTTAAAATCAGCAGGCAAAGCGTGACTTTGGTTTGTGCCAAAAGCAGTGATAATCCAACCCAAAGCAAAAACGTCAATCTGGCTGTGTCTAGAGGTCACAAATTAATAGGGATTCAACATAGGGGCACAATGGATGTAAGTGACAAATGTCAAAGCAATTCGCATCATCAAGTATTTTTTGTGGCGGTAGAACAAGCTGAGAAATCAAACTTCCGTGCAAATGGAGTAAGAGCTCTCCACTGACATCCTATTTTAATTGGTTTAATGTTTGAGTTCAAGTTCAAGACAGTGAATACCCAGCCACTGCGTTCTAGAGATGAAAAAGCAACAAAAGTAACACTAATGTGTACACCTTAAAAAGAGTGCATTTCAGCTAAAATCAGAGAGGTTCAAAAATACCCTTAATTTAGAGCAGAAACCTACACAGGAAACATCAACGAGTCCTTCACAATTTGTACTGTATCCATTGAACAGCAAAGGAAAACATCAACCTTTGCTGGTGTTTTTTCCCTCCTTTTACTGACCACTCCTCACTCTACCCCCCCTCCCCCTCACATTGCCACAAAAAACAGCACCTCACAGGATGTGTGGTTTTGTGGGCTTTTGATAGGGCTAAGCCAGAAAAACTGGTGGTGGGACTGAAGAGAAACAACCCAACTATTCAAGACTGAGCCTCTAATTCCTGAGGCAAAGACATGCTACAGGGCCAGTGGGGAGGAACCAGAGACTAGAGGCAAAAAAGGTACAAGAACAGTTATTATTTGAAAAGTGTTGGGGGAAACATTTTTTAATGGACAGTCAAGTAAAGTCTCAGGTGTGTAGAAGCTGCAGACTTTATTCATTGTTCTGGAAAAGAAAACATTAGAAAGTGACTCTAGGGGACTTTCTTCAAAAGTTATTTTACAAAACTTACCAACAAAACCTAGATCTATTCATTTAAATTGCTGTTGGTGCACAAACAAATATAAAGATAATACAAACACAATAAAGCATACACATTGGTGTGCAAAACACACAAAGATACGAGCAAATTCAATTTAGTCTATGCATTTTTCAAAACAAAACACAAATATAGATTGCATGAAAATTTTCAAGATTTATTATCGGCTCCAGTATCTTATTCAAATTGTCAAGGGGACAGGTTTAAATAGACAAAGCTACTTTCAAGGTCAAAGGAAGAAGAATAAGGCCTTATTTGCAAAGCAGCAGTTGGCAGACACATCACACCTGTAAATTTGCACACATCACACACAGCCATCAAACAAAGAAAAATAACGTCAAACCTAATTGTGTGCACACACAAGAAGGATTGATTGATACTAAGGGAATGCCTTTAAATGAAACTTCAAGAAGCACACAGTACCATTGTGTGGCTGCCCTGTGAGTGTTAATAGAATGGATGAATATTTGTTTGGTGATGCACACTGTCAGCATGCCGTTTGACAGTCTTCCTCTCTGTCTGTATTCCATTCAATTCAACCTCTTGACTGAAGAATTTACAGGTAATGTGGGAAATACTATAGCAGTGGAGATTCAATAGTGCAGTTTATTCCATCAATCTGTTTTAAATAAAATGAAATGCATAATGAATGAGAAGAAATAAATCTGGAAATATCGTTTAATGGCATCAACCAACTCTAGGAAAACAGTTCATGAAATTAAGGCATGGACAGCAGCCAAATTTAAGGAAACTGTTTGCCTTGCAAAGGTTGGAGCATAAAGGCTATTATAAAAAGATGGCATAAAGACAAAACAGTTATCAACTGGCTCTGGTAGCTATAACTAGCAACAACGACAAGGGGGATAAACCCTCAAGCACTTGCAACTAAGGCATTTATCTTAAAGTTTTCTGTATTGTGGATTTGCTGAAAACTTTGCACACAAAACTTCCCCCAACTCCTTGGTTCAACTTTGCACATGGTGCTCAGAGTTGTGACAGCTGAAATAACCCACTCATGGAGTCAACTTGAGCCTCGTATAAACATATTCATTTGGGGAATGCAGAGTCTGATCTCTGGCAGGAAGGGTCGGGTTGAGTGATACAAGAGCTGTCCTTCAACTGTAAAGAAAATACATGGTCTTCATTAAACTGACGTGGGTAAAGATAGCTGAGTTACAGTTCATCTCATTCCTGTGATTAGAATGAAGCAAACTATTCCAGAACAATATCAATGCACATTTAACATCAACAGATGTATCAAACTAAACTGAATTACAAGTTAATAAAGTCTCAGGGTCAGCACCTTTCTGTCTACAGTGCTGGATAAGACACTGGACACCAAGCCCCATTTGCTAGGTGTTGTAAAATACCTGGGCAAAGACACAAACACTTGCCTAATATACAGGGGCATTAAAAACATTGGATCCTTGTAAAGTTACTGAAGTCAAGGTAATGTTATCATCTCTATGAACATCAGTGGGACTTGAGGATGAGAGGAGAGGAAGGCTGAATATTATCTGGATGCTTGCCGGCTCACGAGGAAATTGAGAATGCTGGAGTTTATTAGCCCCACAGGGTTATGTACAGATCAACACCTTGGTAATGCTAATCCAAGCACTACCTTGTGCACAGATATATTAGCAGTGCTTATGAGTAGGTTATACTGTATTGGCAATACTTTATGCAGCAATCCATGTCCATACATCAGCATAGATGTAGCACAGATCAACACAGATTGATTTCAGGACATCTCAAGAAATATAAAGGGCAGCTGCTTCGTCCCATACATTGCCGATCACAAACTGACAGACAGATCTACATTCTGATCCTATACTCATAAAGAAAATCAAAATGAGTTATATCTGGTTGGTCAAACTAGCTATAAAAGAGACAGGTTGGGAATTTAATTAAGGTATTGCATGGATGAGTGAACAGATTTTATGCAATAATTATCAGAGTTGGACCTGACATCAAATTAAAGCAAAGGAAATTCATAAAAATATATATTTAGGCGGATGGAATGAGCATGGAGGGTTTAACCTTCAGCCACAGAAAAACAACACTGAGATCTTCTCATCTCGCCAAAGATCAAAGCAAAGGCATAACCTAAAATCATAGAGGCATAATTATACAAACAGGATAGACTTCTTCCTGTGGCTGCAACCAAAAAGGCCCATATGCATTTTAATGGCTGTTTAAGGACTGAACAAGTCACCAGAGACCAAGAAAGAGGGAGCATTTTAAGTTAATTCATCAGCATTTCATTGCCATGCGAGTTTAACCCAAGACTGGAACCACATCGTTTTTCAGCTGCATATAACCAAGGTGACAGCTCAAAGCAAAATCAGAGAGCGAGGGAACTCAACAATCTAAAGGAGGATTCCGTTTCTTAAATATTTGCTCAACATTCCTCATCTGAAATCTTAAAATAAACCTGAGAGATCACCTGACAAAGGACTCTTAGGGAGAGTGGTAAGTAGAAACAAACAATTATAGGATGATGTCGAACTGAGGACAAATACGTGTGCCAACATCTCAGTGTCACAATTTCCCTGTGTTGTAAGAAGGGCAGGTCTTTTTTAGCCATAATGGTGGCATGTGTCTGTAAATGGCAACATTGCTGTTCTTTGACTCTTAACTCTTGTGCTACAATGAGAAGATTTTAATGGGATAGCACTTTTTAATCATTTGTGCTATCACTGGGTCTAAGCTTTGTTGTTCAAAACCAAATACATTTCATAAGCCCAATTTCTATATTATTCTTACTGTCAATCAGCTAATATTAGCATGTAAACTTTAAATGTGATTTTTATACCTGCTAAATAAATGCAGGCTCTGCTGCTCATGCAGCTTTTTTTCTGGGATGCAAGAAAAAGGCTTTGTCATGGTTTCAAAAACCACCCTGCTCTGCATTTTCTATCCCTGACAAATGATAAAAGTCTGACATCTTAAAAATTTAATTCTAATATTAAGAGATTTTTTACATGCACACCAAATCTAAAAACCTACAGGGATTTTTGTTTTAGTTTAGCAGTTCTCTTCAATATCTTTGTAAGCATAATCCATGCAGTTTGATCACAATCAGGTCCTTGCTCTGTGCCGGAAAAAGACATAGCTGACTGTGGTTTAATCACATCACAATTTCTCCCCTCTCTCAGGTTTCAGACTGAGTACCCTCACGCTGTCCTGCACTCCAGCCTGAACCCCAATCAGCCGCCTGGTAACAGCAGAATCACTGCAAGCAGAGGTTGATTTCTTGTAAAACATGAGGAATGAACACACACACACACACACACGCATGAATGCGCACACTCCAAATGAGAACATGAGCGAATGAAAAGGCTTTAGAAGGACCTCATTTCTCAATAATTATAGTGGAAGCCAATATTGAGGAAGTGACAGGGAGTTACATTCTGTTATCTGCTTTTTGGATTACACAGGAGACCTGAGAATGTGACCAACCTCAGGGCAGCTGCTCTGAACGCAAGAGTGAGGAACAAAGAGCAAGAAAGAACAGACAGATCAGCTTTCACTGCTCTTTGTTTCTACTCACAGTAGAGAGCAAGTCTCAAGCTTTCTATTTTCTGTCTCCCACAGAGTGGGATGATAGAGGCCATCCTTTCGTGTGTGTGACCACAGTCCGGTCACACAAGTACCGCACACCAGCCAGGTTGCCATGCATCACACTTCCATGACACGGCATTAACCAGGACAAATTACAGCACTGTGGGAGAGCGCTTCTTCCACAATGCCTGATTAAGAAGTAAGATACTGTATATGTATGTGGCCACAGTGTCTATGCAGGATAACATGATTGGGCAAGTGTATCTCAAATGTTCATAATTTTATTCAATCAGCATTGATGATCACAGATATCTTTATTAAAGATACAAGAGAAGATAAAAATGAAATGAGAAAGTGGGCAAGCCTGTTCTATTTCCACACCAGTGTGATCTAAAAAACAACTTTCCTTTGCCATTAACATCAGTATTATTAAATCAGAATAAAATGGGCTGTTTGTAGTTTGAGTGGACATCAGACAACAGCATGTTCTACTTCATCCTAACATTGAAAAAAAAAGTCACAGAAAAAGGTAGCAGCTATCTACATTAGTACAGGGCAGCACAGGATTTCCTCTTGTAGACATAAGTATAAAACAATTAGTAGATGGAAATGTACAAAAATCAGTGAAGGAAATCCCAACACATCAATCTTTCACCATCAATACCAGGACATGGGGCAAACTTGACTCTCGATGATGTAAACAAAAGTTACTTGTCTTAAGAGAAAGTGAGTGTATGTTAGAGCAGCATAAAAGACAAGGAAAAGATGAAAGTTGCAGAGTAGGAAATAAGAAACAACTGAGTGTGCTCATTATTTCAATTTATTTTTAGCCCAAATATCAGAATTGTTCCACAATACATATAAAGAAACCCTAAGTGAGCAGAAAAAAAGAACATGCGTTGCTCTAATTTAAATAATAATTAATGAGAACTTCCAGAAATACTTTTGCCAGTTATAATTGTAGTTACTTTGAGTTGAGTTGCACAGATGGACATCAATTTGCAATTGGAAATCTGAAATTGACTTCTTTGTCTAATCATCCTCAATCCCCAACATCTGCAAGACAGTCACAGCTATCTACCCAAATCATGCTAGCAAAGCTGTGATGCAGGAATTCGAGTCATGGAGCAGAAATCAGTAGTTTGGCAACTAGAGGATCAAGTTCTCCTGGACAGAGAGCCGCCAGCAGAGGGTCAGAGAGAGGACGCGGAATATCACATAAGCGAGATGACGACAGTCAAGTTTCATTCATAATTAGGTCATTTGTGGTGCATGTTATAGAGATCGCGAGGCAGTGGAAATCAGTGTGGAAATGAGGCTATAGTCTAATGTGAGTACAAAATATTAGAATTGCTAGAAGAAGTGCTAGAATATTAGGAGTGCTAGAAATAGTCAGTGACTCAGTAAGATTCATTTCCCTAAAGCAACTGAAAACCATAAGCAAGAAGACTATAGAAAAATCTATCAGCTATTTCATCTATTGTATAATAGCCACATGACATGAGGCCTCATGACAACAAATGGTGCCATTTATGTGTAATCTGATGAACAATTTCAGAGTTGCTAGGAGTTTATGGAATGTAAAGCCTTTAAAAATGCTTCAAAAGATAAGCAAACTACTGTATATTTGGAGAAAGCCATTGTATATTTATCTACTTGTTAAACATTGGCTGTTAGCCGTGAAGAGTCTTGACAACTGAAAAAAAGATCCGAAGATGCAGCCAAAAGGAGTGTGACTACAACACGTGGAAAGACGCCAGGATAAGTAGGAGAACATTTCCAACATATATTAATCCATAAATGACTCATCTTATTTCAAAAACCTCACATTTCCATTACTGCAATTGCAACTACAGTATGGCTCCAGTTTTCATCTGGGGAGATTGTAGAGGAGAGTTGGTTCATAACACGTAAGACCTGCCCTGCAGCTGCTCAGACACCAGCCTAGGCTAGACAGTCGGCTCAAGCCTCCTCCTGTTGCAACCCACAATGAACCTTAATCGAGAAGCCAATAAGGTAAGAGCAGAGACCACAGGAAACTAAGTCCTCTGCACTACTAAAAACAGACTGTCTATTACAAGAGACAGGGTGACCACAGAAAACACAAGAGACACTTTAGAGCCATGCCTTGTATTTTAAAATTAAAGATTGGTGGGTTTCTTGTTTTAAGCTATAATTAGAAAATCTTACAAATGCTAAGGGGATTGACATTCATAACCAATAGCACAGATGGTCGTTCATTTACTAATAGTAACTAATATAATTGAGCTTTGTTGGGATCACCTGATCAGTGTTTTCATACCTGTTATAATAATAAGAGATCTATCTTACATGGTTTTGACACTCCTCTATGACTCCATGAGTAGTTCATATGACCTAATGGCCTCTTAGTTGACATGAAATTAAAGGCCGTTGCAACGAATGACAGCTTCATTATGTAACCAAGAGCTGTTGCATATAGACTGGGGGGAACATATTTAACATAATCAGGCTTCAATGACTTAGGCTTGGATTTAAAACTGTATGCAGGTCAGTTTGAGATCCCAGAGGCTTCGTGAGGCTAGGGAACCTGAGCCAAGCAGCAGAACAGTTTGAGAACAGATTGTCATGGTCAGTTGAGTTTTGACAGAGAAAAGAGAAAGCCAAAGTGGCAGATGTCACATTGTTTAAGGGAATGCAGGAAGTAAGAACCAACAGAGACTTCAGTAAGAGTAGGCTGGCACTCATCTTGAAAAGCCTTCATCAACGCTTAACACCTAAACGGCTTAATTTGGAAGATGAATCAGCTGAACGTACGTGCACAGACACACACACACAGACAGACACACACACACACATACACACACAGAGATTAGAACAAGTCAACCAAAGCAGACCTCGCGGCCTCTGCCTTCACTTATTCCTGTACTGACCTCAAACTCTTCCTTCCCATCCCCCAATCTCCTTTCCTCTAATCCAGTCCTGCTGGGTGGCAGACAGCAGTATGGCCTTATGATCAAACAGTGTCTGTCTACCTTCCTGTCTTTCCATCTGCTGTGCTCCAACAGTGGTTCAAAGGAATTAAAATTGTCTAGAAAGTTGCCAAAATTTCTCCAAATCCTCCTGTTCTTTCACTTTTACACCTAAGATTTAATTCTTCTTTCTCTCATGACCTTGCGCCTTGTCCTCTTTGTTTTCTAATGCAGCACAGCTATAGAATAAATCACAATCCCTTTCACGGGTAAAGTCATCCCACACCAAAATGTCTTCACAACACCCAAGCAGCAGAATATGCTTCGTGTTGTGTATTTAACATGATTTGAATTGCTCGCTTTTAATATTTTATCTGCTTTAGGGATGCTGGAGCATGAATAGGGGTTGCTTAGAATTTCAAGGGGGGTGTCAGGGGTGAGGGGTGGCTACCCTAATGTCCTGGTGGTCTTTGTGACAGTATTGAAAAGCACAGCAGGGAAAGTCATGCATTACTTGCTCAGCAGAGTTTATTAAAACTGCAAAAAGGATGAGCAGCCACAGATGGTGCAGTCAATAACTGTTGACTTCATCAGCCTATGCAATTGCAAGCTCATGCACAAAACACACGCCAATACCCCACCCCATGCCACACCACTGAGTGGACACACATATATAAAAAACAAAAAACAAAAAAGGGGGTGGGGGTAAAAACAGATAGTAAGTGGGTGGCTAGATGTGTGATGCTGCGGAAAAGTGCTCCAGGGGGCGATTCCATTAGTCTTTCAACCTCTGATCTCCATCAACACCTTTGAGAAGCTGTTAAGATGGAGCATCACAGATCCAAAAATATTCACTGGGGATTACTAGCATTAATTTATCCACTGTAACAAGTGTGCAATCGTTTGTTTATGTGCTGAAAATGGTGACGTTAGATCATACAAAGAACATAACACTGCTTGGACGTCAAGTCAACTTATTTTTATAGCACATTTAAATTACAACACAGTGTTGCTCAGTACAATACATAAAAGATGACAACAAAAACTGAAAAGCAAATTAAAACAAATAAAAACTGATATGCTGTAAAAAAAAAAAAACCTAAGAAGACATGCCCTTTCCACAAGGCTCCAGCACAGTGTTAATAGAATATAATCAAACCGTCACAAAAACTCTGGCTACAGCGACAGCTGGTCTCAGAGCTGCTCATACTGCCATACATGTATTGTAGTATTATATATTAACTAATCGATAATAGATTGAGGGCAAAGGTTACAAAAGGGCAATATTGGGCTGACATAAGGACAAAAGGGCTTTAATTGTTGTTATAGTTTCCTTATTCACTGAAAAAAAGGTCACATTTTCTGATTCAATTTCTTGAAAAGTGCTTTCAAGGGCTTTTTTAGTTAAAATTTTGAAAAGACTATTAGATTAAATACAAAATATATAGTGCATCTACATTAAAATGTCTGAATATGTCAAGGACGTCATCTACACATTTTATTGAGAAGCATATTTGCATTATCCAGAATGGTTAAAATGCATAGTTAATAGCACTCCAAAGCTTTCTAGTGTTTTAGAATAAAGCATTATTTTTCAGCATAATGAGCCTGGTGGGCTTTTCTAAAGTTGTACTCATCTCCACTTCACATTGAGCACTTTTCTGTAGGTCATTTTCCATTACAGGGCAGTGAGCTATTGAGATAGGCCGACCCTATGAAAAACTACCATTGCACTCATCAATGTGACACACACCTCTCACAATTTTCCCATCAGCTGTTTAAAACAGGAACATTTGCAAACCTTAATATACTGGCTACAACAATAATATAAAAAACCAAACAAACACCAAGAGGTCTGCACAGTAGCGCAGTGGGCAGCGCTGTTGCCACACAGCAAGGCGGTTCTGGGCTCGTGTATGCATGCTCTCCCCGCGTTTGCGTGGGTTCTCTCCGGGTTCCTCCCATCTCCAAAAACATGCGCTTCAGGTTAATTGGCCGGTCCCAAATTGACCGTAGGTATAAGTGTGTGCGTGCGTGTCTGTGGGGCTCCTCGGCGCACTGGCGTCGCGCCCAGAGTTTCCTCTGCCTCACACCCTAAGCCAGATGGGATAGGCTACAGCTCCATCTCTCTGCATGCGAACATAGGGAACATGCAGAAGGGTAAGGGTCAAAGGGAGCGGTCCTTATGATGCTCTGGGAGAGGACCTCTGACAAAAGCTCAATGGTTCCTGCCACTGGCCACAAGCAGTAAGCCTAGTCTAACATCAGACCAACACCATGGCTTACTGAAAACATTGTGTTGATACTGAGTGTCTATTCCAGTGTGCACAACAATAATGGGGATAGCAAAGTTATATTATAACAGTATAATATTCCATTTCTAACAATATTTCAAACACGGTTCAGGGTAAAAACTATTAAACAGATATTTTTTGTACGTACTCATGGAAAACAGAACTTTCCTTTTTGTATCAAGCAGCAAATACAGTTTAGCGTGACATGTTTAAGTGCATTTGCTTTGCCTGACATTGTCTGTTCTACAACATGACTAGTGCATATGGTCACATTGTAAAGCTGATTTTGAAATTACACACTGTGGTCCTACACACAACCATTCCTTAGCCTGCTTGAAATCACTAAAACAGCCGATGTACATTATAAAGCACAAACGTACTCCATTGTCTAAATCTAATCTTGTTAATGGTTCTATTTTCCAGAACAAGCAGAGTCTTGATGTAGATGACGATTTTAGCAGTTAACAAAAATTAAATCCCCATGCTACACAGCTTTTTCAATAAAAGGCTAATTTCCTTAGATGGGAAAAATGGTTCCATTTACATTTCATGTGTGGGTTAGGACAAACAAGGCCTGTTGGAGGATACTTCAGAAGTGAATGACAGGGGAATGACAAATCATGTTTGAGAACGGTAGTATCAGCCTTCATAGAAATGCTTTCAGACAGAAAGTCACCATGGAAGATTAGATTAAATATCCCACATTATTAAATAATAATGACACTTTGCACACATGAAAAACAGTGAAAATAGTTAATCTAAAAATAACATTAGAAGGGAATTGCGGTAAATATACATGACTAATAGAGAACTAGATAACACATTCACATCTCATTTCTCATAATCTATTTCAGGGTCAATGTAGTTACAAAAGATGTGGCAAAACTGTCCATGTTAAACTACAGACTAAACAAAGACTGAAACCTTTTTCAAAGTGTGACACAGAGATGATATAGACCAAAGCTCAAACACCAGAACCAAATGTTTTTGAAATTCCTTGTTGTTTTGTTCATCAAAACATAAAAATCTGCCCCTGGCCACCACAGCTACACTACAGATGTGATCCCACTCATTATCACTGCAAACTCTAAACTTGTAAAACCTTTCACAGCTGCAAACAGAGAGCCAACGCTGACTCAGAATAGTTAAGGTTTACTGAATGCGTTTTCATCTCTACCAACCACTCATATCAATGCGTGGCAACTATTATTCCAAAGCAAACAGAAGGATATGCTTTCTAAGAGTCAGCTGACCTACTGAAGACTCTTATTGTTACAATATCAACAAGACAGTCATCCCGCGACACCCCTGAATTCAACATTTTACCCTGACCTACACATTGTTGTGCCTCTGGCTTTCTGAAAATGTTGCTTTTTGTTTTGTGATTGTATCTCATCAGGTTTCAGAGATGTGTACCTAAAACGGTATACAGTGTGCTGTCTTTCCTCACAGTTAATGCGTTCCAGGAACCACCCGCGATTAACTAATTCCGTGACAGATTGACAAACTATTCATCTTATTATTTATGGTAATTTAAACGTTTGTGAATCCTCCTCATACTGATATTAAACCACCTATTATCTGTATTACCTTTTCCCACACTCTGATAGACTGTTTGAAAGCATTTTTGTGTCTCACGGAAGTCCGAGACTCACAGAACGTAGTGCACTTCCAGATGCCGTCAGCCACTAGAATACGCGTACGGTGTCACAAGATTGCCTTCCAAAATACCGCAATGAGTACAAAAGTTAAAATTTGAGCTTGACCTAGTTTTCTCAAGGTTATCATCTAATTTTCGCCCCTTTGCCGCCAGAGTAATGTGCTTTTTCTTTCATCTTTCTATCTGCAACGGTTGTGAATATATTTGGTGGACGGACAAGACTAACGGACGAACACACATACACTGACAATCACAATACATCATCGCTTCACAGGATGTAACAAGAGCAAACACCTGGGATTTGTCGATTTGACACAGTAAGACATAAAAAAAGACCTTTAAGAATCTACTCCCTCCTCTCTGAACAAAGACAGAATTGAATAATAACACCAAAGTCACAATTGAAAATACTTCCAAGGTATTTGCAGTGCAAAGAGGAAAAAGTACAATGATTCATGCAGGCTTATACTCATATGATTCCAATGACACCATATGTCAGTGCAATACAGTAATTGAATCTTCATCCAAACACTTTAATGTTAATAACATCTCTGCATGCATTCTTTTTTACCCAGCTGGATTCTGCATGACAAATTGAAGAAGCTTTGTCATCTCTTGCTCAGCATCCCCTTTGACCACTTTTCATCATTTATAAGAGACCGAAAGCCCTTAGTCATACTCACAGAGAGAGAATAAAGGGTGCTGAGCATTCCTTGAAAATGAGGACTTACGCCCAACCTCATAAAACCTTGTCAATTCCTCAAACAGCATTGGGTCTTTCAGTTCTTTGCCCCCTTTAAAGCCCACTGACCCCCAGTTACTCTGGATTTAAAGTTGGATACTGGGACATGAATCCTGTAGGTGGTATTTCAGCATGCTAGCAACACTTAGCTGGCTGGGATCCCAATCTCCTTGGTTACCTTGGACCAACAACTTCGTCTTTCCTGTTCTGTCTACGTTTGTTAAATAAATCAGGTTAAATCCTTGAAGTGTTTACCACACACTACTGAATCAATTCACTTATCCAGGGGGAAAAAAATGCAGGAAACCTGGGGAGACATAGTAAAGCAAATAAAGGACCTAAATGCAGCTGTTCTAATGTGTCCATGAGCAACAGTGAATGGAAAATACCGGTGTGATGCCTGGACTTTAGCTTTTCTTGTTTTGTGAGTCTGAATGATTAAAAAAATTAAAAAATCATGTCATGTATGTGAATAGAATGTTATTGATATATAATAACTCACTGAACGTGTCTCAGCATCGTTTTACCGGTGAGACGTTCACAGCCGGTGGGGAATCTGATGAGCACTAACTAACAAAAGATTAACACCTCCAGAACTCAATTACAATCGTTTTCATTTTGCACCATAGACTGGACATTTTCATTTCACGTTCATGCAAATGTATCCTGGCATAAAGAGAAGAAGAAAAAAACACATCAACTTTTTTCATTCGCCATACCACATCACTGGTTGTGACTCATGTACAGGTTGGGATAAACTAACATTAGCCTGGTCCGAACCAGTCCTCTAGCGGCTCCTACAAGAACATTATCCCAGCTAAACACCCCCCCCACCCCCATACCTTTAACTTGACTCTCGTACTCCGCGATGATTTCTTTATCCTTTTTGAACCTCGGCGCGGACATTTTCCACCTTCTTGAGCCACAAGCTTGTTGTAAACTTCTTGTACCAAAAAAACTGTTTGTCAACAAACGGGTTTCTAACGCAGCCAACGCATCCCTCACAGGAGCGGAAAAAATAACGAGAGGCAGAAAAAAGACCCCCAAAAAACAATTTGATTAACTCAAGGACAAGGAACGAATAGAGCTTCAAGGATCCCCTTCCACCGGATAAGCTGTGAAGACACGGCAGAGCAAATGCGCAATCCTGCTCCAACCAATGATTCCCCTCAAATATCAGAGGGGTCCGCGCGGTGCAACGGAGCCGCCGCCACCACAGAAGAAGAAGAGGGGGGGGAAAAAAACACGCAAGTTTCAGCGTCCCTGTGGCTGTTTCAGAGATCACTGTAAACTAGTGTCGGTAATGCGCCGGGATGGCGTCAAAGTCCGCCTGAATCGCTGGTGTCTGTGTTATAGTAGTGGTTTCCAGTTTGGGACCCACACGTACTTCCCCCCCCTGGCCGCTCTACCCTCGACGACTTCCCACTCCAACTCCCAGCAGGCGCAGAGGCAGACGAGGCAGGCCGACTGCAGCACGCAGCAGCTGAAGCAGGACAGGGGAGGGAGGGGTCTGCACACATGCAGCTAGGGGACACCGGTGGAGTGACACTCCCAAGGCAGGGTTTTTTTTTTTTGGTCTGTAGTAGTGAACTACTGTTATACACAAGACATGGATTTACCTCAAGAATGTCATGTCCTGTTATTTTCTGTCAGTTATAAAAGTCAATCCAGAAGGGAGTTACACAAATTAGCATTCATGAAATAACATGATTATTGTTTCCATGACTGGGATGAATCGAAATGTACATAAACCAGGTCGATCTCTCCTCAAATCGTTCCGGACCTCAATATGACGTGATCTATGCTGTTTTAGTGAAGTTTTTTTCTTCTCCCAGCACATTTTCCTCACGTTTCGCCGTATTCACGGACGAGGAACCAGTTCACAGCGCCACCTGTAGGTTAAATAAAAGCACAAGACATGCATGTCCACAGACTTCTCGTGGCATTTTATTACACTTCTTAAAAAAAAAAAAATACATGCAGCACGATACTTAAAATAATAGACCAAAAAAAAATAAAATAAATTGGTTGATCAGAAAAGCAATTCATGCCACAGCAACAACATCCATTTTCAGGTTGCCCACAATAAAGAGTTCAATATACTGTAGTGCCATTATCACACAGGGCCTGTTTGTCTCGAGTCACACCTTTAGGGTTTCCTACAAATCTTCATATTAAATACATGTGCAGATACAAAAATACAAAAATAAATTATAACTGAATTTCAAAAATGTGGAGACACTGTAAATAAAACAGAAATATTTTGCTAATAAACCGTTTCAAGCCAGATTTTACCAGAACCCACAGAGTGAGATATGTCAAGCACGCAGAGAATGCCTTTTGGTACTCAGTCATGAAACTGTCACCTATGTTGACAACAAATGTCTACCTGTGTGATGAATTAATCTGATGTTTTTGAGTATTCCACAACCTTTATAGCTGCTCTTGTCCCAGTTTTGTTTTTAAAAAAAAAATTCTAACTGAATAAGAATATATGTATAAGTACAATAACAACATATTTGATAAGGTAATAAATTAAATATCTTCTCTTACAGGTTTCAACTGTGTAAATGCCCACAAGAATTACGAAAATATCACAATCATTTTATGTTTTATACAGCATCCCAACATTTTTGGTGTTGTAAGTTTATGACTTTAAAATACAGTGGCAGTTTATCTTTTAGTCATTCTAAAACTCCTGGACATTCCACCATTGTAAACATTAGGATGATAAATGTTTTAATACCACAGGGCCCTTTACTGACTGGTAATGGCATATTCAACACATTACAACACAAGCACAGTAAATGGTTCCATAATTAACTACAAAGAAAATATTCCACTGAACATATCAAGTTCTAAAAACAGTAGTATGACACGTTTCTCCACAAACACAACTACAACATAAATGTTGAACACCTATCCTTGATCATCTGGTCATCAATAAATTGACCACCATATTCAGCCACTTTTAAAAATAGTTTCTTCTATGACCTCAGTGAACCTCTCCTTCATCTGCTGACGAAAGCTGGCATACCACTCCAATAGCCTCCTCCTCCTATCCACTCTCTGCTCCTGGTTCATCCCTCTCTCCCTCTCCAAGATGGCTGGTAACTCTTTCCAGTTATTGATGAAGATGAAGGGTGCTCCTGCAGCTTTGAGCAGTCGTAACGGGGAGCTGGGTCCAGCTGCACAGGTGCCAGGTGTTAGTACATCTTCCACTACGGGCACTGAGCCGTAAGAGCAGGCCTCGTAGATGCGGTAGCACTCTGTGTTGATCCCCACTGGGCATAGTGTGAGCTCACTCTGGGCCAAAGCTGTTTGATATTGTTTCAGACTGTCTGCTGTCTCCTGAGGGAGCCACCTGAAACAAGGAGGAAGGAAATACTCTAGATATTCAAGATAATTTGAATGAGACAATTTATGTCAATGATGTCTCACTCTAACCCAAAATTATCCTTAATTTTGTTAAAATCCTAAAAAATACACATTTGAAATGGGCAAACACAAAAGGTACTGATAATGCTGGTAATATTATTATTCTGAAAAAGAATCAACTGAAATTGACAACTTACTTCTCCCTGGCACCAGTGATGCATTCCTTTTCTAGTCCAGATTGTTTCAGCACCTGGATGAGATGTTCTCTGGAGGAATTTTTGTAAATGGTTCCTAAGAAATTGCAGAGGTATGGTCTGCTTGATGTGATCAGTTGAGCATTGGGCCTGATCATAGGAAACTGCCTGTAACTACAGAGACAGTCATGTCAGAACATGTTGGAGAGTACTGTATTTTTCTTTTACACACATGGACAAGATTGTTGGTACCCCATTCTTAATGATAGAAAAACCCACAATAGTCACGGAAACAACTTGAAACTAACAAAAATAATAATTATTACAAATTTTCTGAAATTTTGACTACTAAAAATCAGACATTGCTTTTAATTGTGGTTCAAAAGAATAATTAAAAAAATAATGAAAAAGGCCCGAACAAAAATGATTGTTCAACTACAAAAGATTGAAAATAATTTGAACATCAGGACATGATAAACTAAGATGTGTCCTCTAATTAGTCTTCAAACTTGTATTCAGTCAGTCTGCCGATTTAAAGGGTGACAAATAGTCACTGTGCTGTTTAATGACATGGCGAGATTGAACATGGACCACAGGAAGGGAAGGAGAGTTGTCTCAGGAGAATAGATTGGACAATTAAAGACAAGTATGTTAAAGGTAGAGGCTATAAGACCGTTTCCTAGCAGCTTGATGTTCCTTTGACTACAATTGCACACATTATTCAGAATTTTAAGGTCCACAGGACTCTAACCTGACCATAAAAGAAAAAATGATGACAGATTGAAGAGACGGATAATACAAATGGTAACCAGAGCACAGAGCAACCTCCACAGAAATTAGTGTGTTCGATCACATAATATGTCATTGTTTAAGCCAAAGTGGGCTCATGGGAGACAAGCAAGGAGGACACCACTGTTGAAAGTACATCACAAGAAGGCAAGAGTGGAATTTGCCACAATGCCTACTGCCAACCCACAAAGCTTCTGGGGGAATGTCCTTTGGACAAATGAGACAAAAGTGGAACTTTTTGGCAAAACAAATCAGCTCTATGTTTCAATACACAAAAGTGTACTAAGAAAAGAACACTTTCCTTACTGTGAAACATGGAGGCTCAGTTATGTTCTTGGGCTGCTTTGCTGAATGTGGCGCAGAGTGTCTTGAATCTTTCTAGGATCAAGGAAATCTTAAGACTATCCAGGCATTCTGGAGAGAAATGTGTTGCATATCAGAAAACTCATGCAACAAAATACCTGTACTAAGTTGAAGGTACCATCATTTTTGTTCGGGCCTGTTTCATTAGTTTGCTTTTCTGAAATTATCCTATTGAACCATAATTCAAAAGCAATGTCTAATTTTCATTGGTTAATCTTCAGTAAATTTTTATTTTTTATTACTTTTCTCAGTTTCAAGTTGAGTCAGTGACCATTGTGGGTTTTTCTTTCATTAAGAGAAGGGTACTACCAATTTTGTCCATGTGTGCAATGAACAACCTGCTAAGAATTTGATATATTAATCAATATTGATGCACACATGAAGGTCTACTACAAAGAGACATACGTGGCAACACCAAGAGGCCACTGGAAGACATCCTTGTCATTGACCCAGGGGCTGTCATACACCAGAAACAGCAGCTCCACAAAGCCACCATTTCTCTTTAAGTAGGGGCCAATCCACTCGTTGTCACAATGCTCATTGCCAAGAAGGACTACAGCCACATGGGATATTGTGTGGGACTGCACCATAGACTGGACATGTTCCAGCCACCGTGTGGAATAAGAAACTTTCTGCTGCTCACGACCATTCAGTATCAGAACCAGGGTGTTCATATCCATAGGAACATGACCCTGGACTACAGCTGGTCCTGTGTAAAAACTTAAGAGGGAAAGGAAACAAGGGATTGAAGAGAGACAGTAAATTAGTGCTCTTACTGGGTAGGTATCGCTGGTAGTTATTACAGTAAATTCTCACATACGAGCCGCTACTTTTTTCACACACTTTGAACCCTGCAGCTTAAACAATGATGTGGCTAAGCTATAGATTTTTCTGGGCTCCAGGGAACACCCTAGCAAGAAGCGCAAGAGCGAGACAGACACGCAGAAGAGATAATGCTCAGAAGAAGACACTACCATGATATTGAACAGACATTTTGCACATTATGCACACCCCATGACATCAATGAATTCATGACAAGATGTTTTTTACTGCTGTATTAGGGGCACTATTCAGAAAAAAACAGCCATTAATTTTAAAAACATTTCTGTGTTAATATCTCATCATACAACGATTGGACATCTACACCTACAGTTTATAGACAGTCCAGCCTATATATGTACTGTACAATGTTTTTTTCTTTTAAAATGTAATTGGTGTGGCTTATATTCAGGTGCGCTCAATTGTCAGGAATTTACAGCATATAACGGGAGTTATATTTAACCCATCAAAAGCAAACTTGTTACCTGAAATCAATCTTTCCTGATTGCAGCTCCCCTTCTCTCCATTGTGCTACCTTGTCAGTAGGGTTGAGAGGTCCCTCTAAAATATGCTCCCAAAGGTAAAGGCCTGAAGAGAAAATGAGTGTGTAATACTGATGATGAAGGAAATAGAAGTATGTAAAATATTAACCAAGCAGAAACGAAGAGTTAAAAATAAATAAAAATAAATAATGATAATAATAATAACAATAATAATAATTGCAGCTGACTAACAGGCACTTACATATGAAGCTGTCTTTATTCTCACAGGAACCATCAAAATATACTGCAATCTTAATTCAATAAAAAATAAATTATGAGTCAAAGAGATTCTCTAAAGCCGATCAAAATTATGATTGAGGTTCAGTTTAATTTAGTATTTGGCATTTTAAAAGTTGATCTTTTTATCTTGCTCACTTAATTTATTTACATGTTGAGTTTAAGACAAATATTGACGCGGTGCATAAAGATGCTCTTGTTCATTAATGATTACATACATATTATATATACGTGTATATATATAATATGCATTTATAGTATATATACTGTATACACATGTATACAGTGTCTATATATATATATATACCTGTATATACATGTGTGTGTGTGTGTGTGTGTGTGTGTGTGTGTGTGTGTGTGTGTGTGTGTGTGTGTGTGTGTGTGTGAGGGTGTAAAAATTGGGAAATTAGGAAATTAATACATTTAAAAATAAATTTTTGGTTTTAGTGTATATTTCTAATATTAAGTCCACTCGTAGTGGATAACAAAGCATTTTGAAAGTACTCTTACTTTATGTATTGGATTATAAAGCCATTAAAAGAAAGCACGTGAGTATGAATGCACACAAGCCTATAGAGACCGTCACAATGACGGACTGTATTGTCAAGGCCCAATCACAGCACAGCCTGCAGGCTGCAACAGGTACACATCCCGTAATGCAGTAACTTACCAATAGCAGCTTTCCCCCAGATTTGGACTTTGTGTCTTTTAGGTTTATTAATGTCAATTAAAGCCAAATGCTGTTTAAAGGCGTCTCTCCTTTTGTTGAGGGCAGAATTGTACTCAACCTGCTCATCCTCCCATGGGTTCCATTCGTCATTAACAAATGGAGCAGCACCGCCATCCCTGACACCACCTACAAACAAAACACACGGTTCCCATTTACAAAATAAGCACAGATTTGTTTCATTCATGTAGGATATAACAATAAACGAATGTTTATTCTATTCGTCAACATCTTAACCGTGTATCCGCGGTACATGAGATAACGGTTGTGTTACGGGAATTTACCTGAGGGCGCGCCGTTTTCTTTCTTCACTACCCTGTGAACGCGAGAGATTACTTTGGCACTGAAGAAAACATTATATGCAGCATAGAGAGAAAATGCCACATAAGCAAAAATAATTAAAAGGAATAGCTTTCTTTTCGGTATTTTCATTTTATCGCTTTCGTTTTCTCTCAGGTTACCATTGTGTAGTTCGTCTCCATATTTTGTGCCAGGACCCTTGTTTACATCACGAGGACCCCTCGATAGAACTCAATGTCACATGCCTGTACTAAATTATCCGCGATTATTTAAAAGTGCAGTTGTGTATGTTTTTTTTTTCTGAGTTGGGTGCGTCAACTAATACCACGTCAACACCAAAACAACACCTGTAATTTTTGTAAGAGCCGTAGACTGCATAACCACGCCTTAACGTAGGGCGGAACTGAGTATAAGTAGAGAAGGTTCCCAGTAAGGCACAACAGAAAGGTGCACAACACATTTCTAAACTCAGCAAGATCGTTCCCGCACCTGCGGGGGGGATACTTTTAATGCGGTAAAGAAAGTGCTTTTTGGAGGTAAGGACTTAGCGTGTATTGCTGGCAAGGTCGACGGATGACATGGGGTTATAATCAACCCGAGGTATTCGTGGTGTTCAGTCCCAGTGACATTTTACGAATTCTTACAAATGTCGATGTGTTGGTACTATGTAAATTTTCGAATATGTTCAGTTGTCCCACTCGTCTGAAAATCACAGCGTTTAGCATCTTCCAGGAACTGGTGTATGTAAAAACATCTATGTAAACTGAAGTATTAGTATTATAATTTTAGTCGCGCTTTCCCCTCACATCAAGAAAATGCCAGGTTCGAGTTTTTTCTGTGGAGTTTGTATGTTCTCCCTTTGTCTACCAAAGGGGTTCTCCAGGTTCTCTTGCTTCCTCCCACCACAAAAATCATGCAACGTAGGTGAATTGATCAGTCCAAATTGTCCATAGGTGTGATTGTATGACATGTACGACTGTTTGTCTACGTGTGGTTTTGCGATGCACTGGCGACGTGTCCAGGGTGTACCCCGCCTCTCACCCATAGCCAGCTGGGACAGCCTCCAACAAAACCTGAGACTCGAAAGGTGGAAAAGACGAGACAGATGCAACAAACATCATCTTCAAGAAAATGGATGGAGGGATTCCAACATTGTTAAATATATTACTGAATATGAAGCTATAACATAATAGAATTACATTCATCGATTTTTCTAAGGGTCTGCATTGTTCACCTGTTTTCTCATCAACTGCCTTTTATAAAAGTGCATTATGTCTCTCATCTGTAGCTCCTGGAGGAGTTCGACTTGCCCACTCAGATGTCAAGATCCCTGACTTTGCAGACTACCGAAGGCATGAAGTTAATGATCCAAACAAGTCCTCCCAGGAAAGCAGTGAGGGGAGAAGGGTGTTCTCCTACCTTGTCACAGGAGCCACTGCTGCGGTTGGTGTCTATGCCAAGACGTTGGTCTCCCAGTTTGTCTCCTCAATGAGTGCATCAGCAGATGTCCTGGCCTTATTCAAGATTGAGATAAAGCTTTGTGACATCCCTGAAGGCAAAAACATGACCTTCAAGTGGAGAGGGAAGCCCCTGTTTGTCCGCCATCGCACAGATAAAGATATTGCCACAGAGGAGGCTGTGAATATTGTGGAGCTTCGTGACCCCCAGCACGACAAGGATAGAGTGATTAACCCTCGCTGGGTCATCGTCCTTGGTGTGTGCACCCATCTCGGGTGTGTGCACATTGCCAATGCTGGAGAATTTGGAGGATACCATTGTCCTTGCCATGGTTTGCACTACGATGCTTCAGGAAGAATACGAAAGGGCCCTGCTCCTCTTAACCTGGAGGTTCCCTACTATGAATTTCCTGATGATGATACTGTCATGGTGGGATAAATAATGGAGCTGTCTTATTTTCTCTGTATATAATTTTAAATGGCTTTATCTAGGGGTGATATTAAATCTATTTATTTAAAAACCAAATTTTATGTTATTGCATCTTTAAACTAGAAAATCAGTTTTAATGGTTTGATTTGTGTAGTTTTCCCACTGTCAGCTATTTCAGTAGATCATTTCACACAACTTGCAGAATTTAGACTTGTGAAGGTCGACCTCTGACAACCTTATACATTATGTGTAATCCAATATAGTATATTGGTAATACATCTGTTTCTTCTGCGGTGAACTGGCATCACGCTCGGAGTTTCCCCTGCCTCATGCCCTAAGCCAGCTGGGATGGGCTCCAGATCCCCGCGACAACTACTGAATCAGTTCAGAAGATGGATGCACATCTGTTACTTTCAATGAAAGAAATGTATTTCTCAGGACTCAAGTCAAGCAGACAATCATTAGCAATGACAGCAGTAAGATAGCTATTGCTACAGATATAGCAATATCTCTAATAGGTTCAGAGAAATAAACGGAAACTAACATTTTTCTGATGAAATCATTAAATAAAGTGATTCAATAAACAATATACATACAGTAGCAGTGTACAGTAGCAGTGCATACTAGTTCGCCATGAAAGAAAGTCAAGTGTGCCGTGAGAAATGATCCACTTTCTCCTAACTGGTCAAAAAATGCAATTGTCGCCTGGATTTTAGTGGCAGAGTAAAGTAATACTTTAACATAACACTAGGTGGCAGCATGTAGGTGGTAGCAGGTAGCCAATTTCCCTGTCATTTTTACAAAATGTTTTTGAAGAAGTCCCTCACTGGCAGCGCGGTGAATTCCCACTGCCTGCAAATCTTTGGAATTGAGATGCTTGGCCCTTAAGCAGTCAAACAAATGACCAAAGTACTTCAGATAGCACAATTACCAGATGTATTCATGAGTTTTTGGACAAGATATGGATCAGTGAGGAATTTACATTGCAACTTAACAAATCCACAGATATTGGACACGCTCAACTCTTGTCCAATGTGAGTTTCTTACGGATTAAGACGTCATCTGAGAAAACTTCCTATTTTGCAAGGTATTACCGGAAAAATTAACAGGAGAGAAGTTTTTTTGGTCACATTAGAACAGGAAGAATTCTGTGGGAAAAACTACACGAGTGTCTTTGCTGATGGAGCCACAGCAGTGGTCGTTCTGTTATATTACAGATTATAAACAGGCCCAGGTTTCACACTGAATTAGTGTAAATATAGTTGAGAGACTACATATATATTCTTTTTGGCTCCGAAGTGTGATTTTGTAAGATTTTTGTTTGGTGGTGTGCCTCGTGACTTTTACTTCAGTGAAAAAAGTGCTGTGGCTCAAAAAAGGTTTAAATACACTTACAGTAAATGATGTTCAAATCCTGCTCTAACTGAAGACATTTTTACAAAAATGTTTTTTATGCAAACAATTGGATCTCATCCTTTGTATTTAAATGTCAAAAATTGCTTTATTTTACCTTAGCACTCAATCGCTAATTCACAGCAACTTTTAAAGTCATACATGATTATCGGCCGTTTAGGAGTTCCGTATCAGTGTGGCAGTTACTCCTTCAAGTGCACCTTCAACAATAAACTATTCCACTTATGCACCGGTTTTAATACACAATAATGTTCTAAGCTCTGTACCAGTGTAACCTGTCACCATGGAGATGGCGTTTGACTCAATTCCAGTCTGCAATTTCACATTTAAAGAAACTCCAAATTCATAATCAGTTCGCAATCTTCTTCAAGAAAAAAAACAAATTTTCTGAGCATAAAAAACCCCAAAATCGGGTCACGCCAGGATTCCCAGACACTAATCCACATAGTGCACCTCCGCCTGGAGTTCCTTGGTGATATAACCAAGGAGGGCGCCAGTTAGCTGCTGTTTTAACGCTGCATTTCCCATCACTAGTCCAGTAAGCTGAACCAAATCTGTCCACTGAATGTCTCCAAGGATAGCCATAAGATCACCATAAAGCTTCTGCTGCTGCTGAGGACTGAGTTCCATTATAATCTGAGGTAGTGGTTTGAATTGTCCACTTGTCAGCCAGCAGCCCAGGAGGCCTCCAACAGCACCACCTGCAGAAAAGCAGGGTTTCAGACATACTGTAGACAAGTACAGTACACGGTTGTCAAGATATGAGCATTCATAGATACCACGTCCCACCATGTACGACTACTGTAGTTCCCCTTCCTGCTACAATCCACACCGAGCAGCATAACATAGATTAACACCCCACAGATTAAGATTTCACACGTCATGTTAAAATAACTCAGCACATATAAGACAAGGTGAACAGTTTGCTCTGATGTCAGACTTCATGTGGTTTTCCCGTCGACGCGTCATGTACAGAGTTTCGTCCTTCTTTTACCCACATCCCTGCGAACGTCTGAGCAGGAAACGAATGCAAAGTGTTTTATGTGCACAGGGACGTTCGCAACCATCAGCAACGGCACCAATTCGGGGCATGTTGAAAGTTAGAACCAGCAATGTAGACTACAGTACATGCTTCATGTAAAAAATATGTAACCTGCTTGTTATTTCCTTTTTTTTAAAATTATTGTCCCCATGTAGGAGCTAAATGATGTAGGAGCCAATGTTGGCTGGGTTAGGTTTCTACCTGGAAGCATTAAGGCTGAACTCTGAATTTTTTGCTGTTTGCTGTTAACTATTGATCAAGTAAACTTTTAATCACCAGGAACATTTAATAAATAATGACATACGAAAAATTAATCTTAGAACTACCTCACGGAACCAATTGTGCTGATGTACACCAGTAGTGAGTTTGCCATTGCATTGTATCACTTACCTACTGCAATACCTAGAGGACCCCCAACCAGCCCTCCAGCAAATGCCAGCCCCCCAGCTGCTGCTGCTCCTTTGCCCGAGCCTTTCACTGTGGTCTGGATTTGGTGATTGGTAGATAACTCGCAACACAGCTTCATGACATCATCAATCCGATGACTCATGCTGTGAATCACATTCGTAGATTTAGCATAATCAGTATAATCAAGATTATAAACAGCAATTGAACCATAACATAAATTCAATAAAATGTTTTTCTTCCAAACAGTGGTCATATTTTCCCAGAATCACCTCCCTTTTCCTGCCATATCTCCATCGGTACAAAGCTTACTATACTTTTGCGGGGCCTGCTGTGATACTACAGGTCCTTGCTGCTAGGGCACGGGACTCTTCCGGAGATTATGATGGTATGTACACTTTCTTCATCAGAAGTATCTGTCACCAGGCTCTTTTTTGGTTTCTTATTTATGTCCACACGGAGTTCTTCTTCAGAATGTGTTTTTTTTTGCAGATTTCTATATCCAGGAACTTGCGACCTCTCTCAGGCTGTACTTTACAGACTTGTCTATTTCCCACTCTTTCCACCTGACGATGTGCTATTTTCTCCCAGTAGGAACACCCTTTCCCTTGACACCATCTCTCTGAGAGATTTTTCACTAGTGCCGCATCACCTGGCTGAAGAGAAACACCTGTCATCCACTAGTGTACAGTTTCTTTCCTTTAAAGGAGGACTTATGACTATCAGCAGCAATTCCATAAGCGACGTGTATACAATCCACCAACTGCTGTGCAAAGGTTTGAAGGTTGCAAGTCTCAAAGAGGAAATAAATCGGTAAAGGGCAAATCAATCAGTCAATATGTTGCTTCGCGCAGTTTTACAGTAGGTGTGCATAATAAGAAGCAAATGTGAACAGTCAGAAATCCTCAGCTAAAGGCAAGAAATAATACACTAGGCGAGTGAGAGGTGTAACTCATCAACCAGGTGACAGGGTACTAGTGAAAACTAGAACAGGGTAAGTGCAGGAAACTGTGAGAAAGTATTACATTGTGAGGTGGAAAGAGTGAGAGATAGACCAGTCTGTGAAGCTTGAGAGAGGTGCAAAGTTCTTGAGTGTACTTCATAGAAACTTACAAAAATGGCCTATCTCCTGAAGAACTCCTTGTAAAAGAAAAGAACAGACAGAAAAACAGACACAACCTAAAAAAGGCATTGATAGCCTGAGGACAGATGGTTCTGATGAAGGAGAGTATACTTACCATCATAATCTCTGAAACAGAATCCCATGCTATAGACTCGCAAGGCCCCAGCAGCGAGGATCTACCACATAGTACCACAGCAGGCCCCGCAAAAATAGTCTAAGTGTTGAGCAACAGCCAGACGTCTGTCCCTGTCAGACAGGAAGCTGAGAGAGATCAGGACAGGGAGGAGGCGCAGGAGGAGCCTGAGTTTTGTTGTGCAAGGGCCTGAATCAGTGTAAGAGATAGATGATGGAGGTACAGGAGAAAGAGAAGAACTGAAAAGATCACAGCAGTCTTGGAAAGCAGGTGTGATCCCACTCTCATCTACGATTTCCTTATATTTTCAACTGTTTCTAACCCTCTACATTCACACTGAATTCTAATATATCCTCTCTTCAGTGGTGATGCTAACTAACAGTGTTTTTGTTGTAAGTTTTATATATATATATATATATATATATATATATATATATATATATATATATATATATATATTTGTATTCAATCTAGTTTAAACGTTTTATGATAGTGTTTTTTGGCAGCTACTGCCGTTCAGACATCTACAAAATAGTACTAAGTGATTAATAACATTATTATGCTACATAAAAATAATAGTAAAAATTGTAATTGCTTACTTACATTCATCTAGATTGCAAAAAATAATATACTGTGATGTCATTTTTCCCCAATACTGTGCATTGATAAATTTAGGTAGATATGAACCTTTTATAGACAATAATATAAATCACATTTTTTTTGTTCCTAATTATTCTGAAATCAACAATTTGGCCGCTGCCACACATTACAGTATAAAATAAGGGAATGCTGAGAAGGCCCAGAAAAGATTTAATACTGATGTAATCTGTGGCTATCAGCAGTCTGATGAAACTGACGGCATCAGGAAACATCATGAGGCGACAGCAGACGGTTCACGTCCCGACAGAAGCCGGTAAAAAGGAATTAACCATTCAACGAAAAACTCCTCTGTTTAATCATATAAGTAAAATACAATTAAAAATAAAATTACAGTCAGTACCTGACGATGTTCAGAAATCCTCATCAGTAGTTGCTGACAGCGCACCCACTCAGCTGCTACCCTGCAGATCAGTCCCGATTCCTGCACTGTCGTGATTCTAGCCGAAAAGCCTGATGGTAGCTAAAGTAAATGCTGCGTTCAAGAGCAGTCGTCTAATCGGAACCTACCCTTCCTGTCCAGAAAATAAACACACGGAAGTTTATATTTATCTTCTGTTCGTCATGAGGTAAGACGTCACCAAAAATATCACGTGATCGTATGATTTTTTTCGCATGATTTTTATTTTTTTTTAATTTTCTTGATCGCATGCATTTTTTTAATGCATTAAAAAGTTTTTTTTTTTCGTTACATAACTAGTAGAAACGAATTAAATCTGTAGCTAAAAAGGTTATTTTTTAAATGTGGTTTGTTATTTGGTTTGTTTTCTTTTTTTTGGGAGGGGGGCATCATAACTAATACAATTTCCTCTTGAAACAATATTACCTCGCACTATGACAGATGCTGGTTATTTGTCAAACTATTTTAAACTCATGCTTTGTAATTATTTATGTTTGTAACATGAAAAACTCAGTGCAGTCAAAAGTACCAAGACACAGTTGTACTAAATATCCCAGGAAACAGACAATGTACTGGCTATTCCCTCAAAATCCATGTACAGTATTACTCTGTCTTATTCTGTCTGCATATATACTGTACATACATGCATACAAACATGTATTTACAGCCATACCCACATGTATGGCTCCAAATACACCAACACAATTATAGATTCACGAGTAAAACATTGGTTTTTTGGTTATGTTTTAATTAACTAATTCTAATTATGAAAGCAGGTATTATTTAGAAGAAGAACTACAGTACTTTAGTAATCTCTCAGTGCATTGAGAAATTCTTTTTTTTTTTTTTTTTTTTTGCTCAACTATTTTTGCACGCATACAGGTTGAAACAAACACACACATAAGCCAGCTGGGATGGGCTCTAGATCCCAGGGACCCGTGACAGCGGATGATGCAGTTCAGAAGATGGATGGATGCACATCTGTTACTTTCAGTGAAAGAAATGTTTTTCTCAGGAAGTCAAGCAGACGATCATCAGTAATGACAGCAGCAAGATAAATATTGCTACAGATATACTCTCCTCATCTCCTCCTTCGACCAACAGTAGTCCAATTTTCACCGGCGCCCTGTAGGTCAACAGCACCGATGGTGGTTGTTGTTAACTCGGGCCTCAACCGATCCAGTATGGAAGTCATTGGTTTGATTCGCATGTTTGATTTGGCAAAATTTTTACACCGGTAGCCAATTTCCCTGTCCTTTTTACATTTAAAAAAAAAAAAAGTCCCTCACTGTGGCAGCGCCGTGTATGCCGCCTACCTGCAAATCTATTGTAAATGAGATGCTTGGCCCTTAAGCAGTCAGAGAAATGACCAAAGTACTTCAGATAGTACAATTACCAGATGTATTCATATGTTTTTGGACAAGATACGGATTAGTGAGGAATTTACATTGCAACTTAACAAATCCACAGATATTAAACGTGCTCAACTCTTGTCCAATGTGAGTTTTGTGGATGAATACACCATCTGAGAAAATTTCCTTTTTTGCAAGGTATTACCAGAAAAATTAACAGGAGAGAAGTTTTTTTGGTCACATTAGAACAGGAAGAATTCTGTGGGAAAAACTACACGAGTGTCTTTGCTGATGGAGCCACAGCAGTGGTCGTTCTATTATATTGCAGATTATAAACAGGCCCAGGTTTCACACTGAATTAGTGTAAATATAGTTGAGAGACTACATATATATTGTATTTGGCTCCCAAGTGTGATTTTGTAAGATTTTAGTTTGGTGGTGTGCCTCGTGATTTTTACTTCAGTGAAAAAAGTGCTGTGGCTCAAAAAAGGTTTAAATACACTTACAGTAAATGATGTTCAAATCCTGCTCTAACTGAAGACATTTTTACAAAAATGTTTTTCATGCAAACAATTGGATCTCATATCATCCTTTGTATTTAAATGTCAAAAATGGCTTTATTTTACCTTAGCACTCAATCGCTAATTCACAGCAACTTTTAAAGTCATACATGATTACCACCCCCCCCCCACACACACACACACACACACACTCATAAAAGGCAAAGTCTGACTGAACTACTGCAGCCCTATTGTAGATTTGTGGACACTAAACAAATTTGCGAGTGAATTTTCAATACTTACTCAATGCTGAATTGAAAAAAAATTATCTCAGTGGTTGTGTGAAGGTTCGTTGCTAAATTTAAAACATGACCTCTGTCATACACAGTGAAAATACAGTACAGTACTGTACTGTGTAACCATACTGTACATTAAAACTCATAGTACCAATAGTGGCCTCTAGTGGTGACATTTACAAATTCATTGGATTACGTCTCATGTGCCACTGATTAACATGACCTACCAGGAAATTATTATGATCGACTCAAATTCTAAGCAGATATTTGAATTAAATAAATAACAAAAAAGACATTTAATTTGATGAATGATTGTTCCCTTTCATTTTGCAAGAAAAATGACTTATTTATTGGAATGATGTACTAGCATTATCAAATTATGAATTGAGGAAAAAAATAGATAGACGGCTGTTCACGAGCAAAAGAAAGAAAGAAAGAAAGAAGAACCCTCGTCATCCCTTGATCTTTGCCATGAATTTTCGATATTTCCAACAGTCTTTAAACGCATCAGACTCCAACACCTCTGGAGAGGGGAGGGTGAAGCGGTCGATTGAATACAGCATACAGTAATTGTGTTTAAAATCATCGTCGACGCATTGTTTGAGTGATAAATTACCTACAGATGACTGGTCTACCTTTATTAAATGGGCTACTTTACGGACATAATGAATGCATCAATAAATTGTCTCATGAGAATGAGACGCACATCCACAGGAGGTTGTGCGTGTCATCCGGGGATGACATGTCATGTTGTGGTTTTAACGAAACAAACGGAAATTGTCACGATTTTCATTGTGTTACTGTGCAGGATTTTGGCTTCTTCCAGTTTGGCAAGTGTAAACAGAAGTGTAAGTGTTCGCATTTACCCAGAGTGCACCACGGTACACTCGGGAACGCCGTCAAGTGTCTTCAATGTGGTGGATAAACGGAGGAAACTGTACGATACCATCAAAATAAGAGCATGAACCCAGGCTGAAGAAGGACAGTACAAATAACATTCACAGACCTCGTTTATGTTTTTATCTCATGTTGAATACAAAATACTTCAACAACATTAGAGCAAACGGGAAAATGTGATCATATTTTAACGCATGCTAAATTGTTATTTGCCACCAAAGGATTTAGATAGGAATTAACTACAAATAACTACCTTGGTTTAATAACTACTTTGGTTTAAAATTATTTTTATTAGAATGTCCGGTTGCTATTACACACATATGTCACATAAATAGAATATAAAACCATATCAACAGTAAGATGATATACTTACGCTATAAGTTTTCTTCCTACTCCTTTTCAGGCAGAATTGTATGTGCTTTGCTTATTTAGTTGCTTTTTTTTTCCTTCCTCGCCTTGCCTGAAATAAATGAAGAAAATGAAAAAAAAGAGGCCTTAGAAGTTTCTTTATCATGATTCTTCTGTGATAAAGAGAAGAAGGTGTTAGTTCAACTCTCATCATTTTGAATACCCTCAAAGATATGACCGAACTGTATTTCACCACACTTCTGAATTGACACTTGACTTGAGCCATCATTTCCATCATCTGAGACGGTACTGAGCTGCGCCATCATCTCATGTGTGTCCAGTTCCTGAGGACCGCGCCATCACAATTAAAAACCCGATGGGTTGGTTGAGTGAATGGGGAACATTACATCCTGAGCATTCTCCACAAATGTCCTTGAAGAGTCTGCTCTGGATATATTTATAATTTTATATTTTCTACAGTATTTTAATATATTTATTACCTCACTGTACATACCTGTATATATCTGTTTATTGTGTATTGGTTTTGTGTATCGGTTTTGTGTATTAGTATTGGGTTTGTGTGTTTGAGTCTTTGGTTTTGTTCTTTTGCATCATGCATTTCTATGTTTTGCACCAACCTTGACCAAAGCTAGTGCTTTGATCTATGGTCTGAGATATTTTCTATCCTGAGATATTTTTGCACATATCTCAGGAACCAAATAAGATAGAAAGACGAAACAAAATGCATTATATTCAGGGAGGCGAGGGGATGAAAAGTAGGTCATAATCTTGACCTTGAAAAACTAGGTCAAGGTCACATTTCACTTTTATACTTTTTTAGGTACACATCTCTGAAACTTCATGACAAATAGAATGCACCAGTTACATGTTGGATCATGGGTCTTTATGATAAAATTTTGAATTAAGGGGTGTCATTCTCGCAGTCTCTGACTGCCTAGTTTTATTACTGCTTTAATTAAGATTAATTCTTAAAGCTAATAAGAAGCACATAATAATTGTTATTTTCAAAGCACATAGAGTACCAAAGCAAATTTGCTGGCAAAAGTATGCATTTCAAGATTGAAAAAAACACAAAAAACAAAACACGGACTAAAAAGTGTTTTATTCTGACACGTCAGAACGGAAGTTCCGGTGTAAATCCTGTTGTTTTGACGTCACACTGACGTGCAGGTCGATGCGAGACAACTGGGGGACTATTTGCCAACCTTGGGAATATCGAAACCGTGAATATTTTTGGAAATCATGCAGAAATCCTGAAATGAGCGTGTGAGATGGTATCACTGGGGACAGGGAGGATCACTAGCACTGTCTCCTTGATGAAGACGACCGGAACGGGCCTCAGGAACAGCTACTGCTGCGTTCATAAACACTTCTTTAGGACTCACAACAAACCCTGAGCTCAGCTTCTGGGCCACACAACATACTCCTGTTGTCACTGAGTTAACAATGGAGGAGGACGGAATCACGAACAGAGACCGTCTCCACGGGGTTGCCAGGCTCCGAGAGGAACACGAGAAGGTAATGAATCGATCTGATAGCGAACACTTTGTCCGGCGATCGACCGTTAGCCAAAAGGCATCCAGCGGCTGACCGAAGTAACGGATCCGGAACCCGAGTGGATCCACCGAACCCCCCCCCGGTGTACAGTCACCCCCACCTCCGATCGCTGTAACGAACACCTCGCATCGGCGCGTCTCTCCGAGAAGCGTCTGTCCTCCGTGGCTGAACAACTTGTAGCTGTTGTTCAGGACATTTTTTCTTTTCTTTCTGGAGGTGTGTTTAGTTTCCTTGTGCTCATGTCTGCTGCTGGTTTCAGGCAGATCTACACCCACCCCCCCACGCCCCCCCACGTTAATTTAAGAATCAGTGGCGTTTAAAAAAATTGAAATCAAACTAGTTTTTCTTGATGGTGCACAACTCATAATGTCGTCCTGCTAGTATTTGTGACAGATGTCCATAACCGTGGCCGTAGCCCCACCACGTGGTGGCCGTCCTCTCCTACTTCCGCTGCTAGGAGGTCATGTCCGTTCCTGCTTGTCCCGATTGTCGATTGATTTGAACAGAAAGACTAATGTGCACTGGGGGAGATCAAAAAGTCACCGAAGTTAGTTACACCCTCATCACAAGATTGTGTAACTTGTACAAATGTCTGCACGATTCATAATGAAACAATTTGTCCTTTGAAACAGGTGGTGAAAGACTGTGATAGTCGGATTCAGCACTGGTAAGCATGAGGAGTCCCCTGAGCTGTGTCAGTAGTGATGGAGAACATTTTCTGTACTTGTTGTTTGTTTTTGAGTACTTTAGCAAATATGATGTCACTCAAAGCAACACCAGCTTCATTTAATGTGTGTGTGTGTGTGTGTGTGTGTGTGTGTGTGTGTGTGTGTGTTTATTTACACATGTCAAGTCCAAGTTTGCTCTGATAGTTTACTTTGTTTTCTGCACAACCTTTGCAAGCTGTGTTTTTTTTTTAAATCTTATCTTTTAAAGCTCTGCTTGACTCTGAGTGATACTTTTATAAATACAATTAATTGTGGAAATAACATTAAATGAATTGTCATTATTATCCACTCCTATTTATTCTATTAAATTTTTATGTGCAGGTTCTTGTCAAAAACGACAAGTTAGACACTTGCTGACCATTCAGTGGTGTTTGTTTCGAGCGTGCCATAATTAGCCTGTTTTCCAAGTACAAAATTTCAGCAGAACAAAGGAGAATTTTCAGGAGACAGAACACCTGAAGAATCTCTCTTTTTCACTTTGTCTCATTTGTTCTGCTCAGTCCGTAAGGTCTTTGCTCAAGTTTTAGTTGGAAGAGAGCGATGATGGGAATTGGGTGACGTCAGCTTTTGTGTACCAACAAGCTTTTTTTTTTTTTCCCACAGCAGGCATTTTGACATGTCACTCCAGAAAAACAAAGTACCGTACGTGTGCTATTAGTAACTTGAATGGTGGTTGTGTTCTCCACAAGCATCCTACTGAGGGCGCAGGGTATGTGCTAAATTAGAAGGTCATACCAGACAATTCTTCCCATAGAATGCAACTTTGCTGCGCTTCAATGTGTGATTTTGGCAGTAGGAGTTGCCATGGTCACACGATTTATCAGTCATGCGTTGCAGCGGAGTTCCTTTGGAGGCCGAAAGCAATGTTAAAAGGCCGAGGCTGAGTTCGCTGTGTTCTACCCTCCCATTTAAATTGATGACAGAAACTCACCAGATCTGGCGCCACCCTGTGTTATTGATGGGTGTCAGTCATTTCAAAGCAGGTCGTAAAATCCATCAGATACTAGAAAACCATGAATGAAAAAACAGACGAGGTTTCAAGCCTCCAACAGAAAAGGCTTGGATCCCAGATGATAACGGAGATCATATGTTCAAGGTTTGAAATGCAATCCGCAGAATTTTTCTTTCTAAATAAATTTGGAGCCAGAAACATCTGCTGAATCAAATGTAGATCTGTTCTGCTTTGAATTATTGTAGTGATTCTTGTAAATCCACATTGAAATATGTATTTTTTTCTGTGATCCTGTCCACAGAGGCTTAGTCATGTATTTGAACTCTTGTTTGCTGTTTACTCGACAGCTTATCTTTATTTATTATGCAATGGTATTGGTCGTGTGTTGCTTTTGTAAAGACACAGCAGTTCTTTTAGTCAGAGCACCAGACTTGTTATAGACTCTAAAGTGACATGAAGCCATCATCTTCAGTACCGAGATCCTGAAACTGTGTGAACTGATTGGAATCTAGCCATCGGTTTTATCTTGTATATTTTTTTTGTTGTGACATATCAAAATGTCTGCCTTGAACTAGTTCACTTTGAAGGTTGAGTGTGAATTCAGCCAAACTGATGCAACAAATCTAATAAACAGTGTACACACTGGAGAAAGTAGTAATCTGACATTAATTAAAACACGCAAAAAAAAAAAAAATCTGAAACTGAAACTTCAAATGAGAAGAAGTTGTTAGCTGGAGATAACAGTGTAATAAACGCTGTCATAGGATGAAGGTGTCAGGTGACTACGAAGCCCTGAACGAACGCCTTCAAACTCTCCCAGACCAACTCTCCTATGATATCATGGTGAGTGCGACTATAATACCCCATATAGTACTCTGTAATTAACATATAATAGCTCAAAAGTTTATAATTTAATGTATCTTAAAAAATATTCTTTATATAACAGATTCCGACCCTAAATATGTATGTCTTTATAACTCACTGACTTTTATTTTTTATTTTTTGCCTTCATATCCACTTCCTGTAAACTTTAACCTGCCTCTTCTTGTTTCTGCCCTTTCCCCCCGCTGTACTCTGAACAGGTGCCGGTCGGCTCTTTGGCCTTCATGCCTGGGAAATTGGTTCACACCAACGAGGTCACAGCGCTGCTTGGTGACAATTGGTTTACTAAGTGCTCTGCCAAGCAGGCTCAGAAAATTGTCGAACGCAGGATGAAATGTAAGCCCATGTTCTGACCCCTCGGAATGGAAGGATTTTGTCATTTTTTAATGCAGTCTTGCAGCGCTATGCCCCCAGTGTCCAGCAGAGGGGGCGGCTGCATCAGGTCTCAATAGCTGCATGAACACCGAGGAATAACTGAAGTGTGGAAAACATTCAGTCCATTTCAGGGATATGCTTAATGAACTGAGGGGTAGTTTATGTCACTTAAAGCAGCAAAGCACCTTTGCACCACTCATTTGCTGTTGCATTTAGATGTTACATGGAACTGGAACATATTGCCACCGCTTTTGAAAATACACTATTATAATAACATTTTATACTTTTTCATCTGTGGTCAGATGAGGTCCTTTAAATGCAATCAAACTGTCCGAGTTTAAAATCAAATGAAGTCTGTATTCTAACATGGGTTATGCATAAATCTGCATGTGTAGACATTCTTACAGCACTGTATTTGCCTTGTTCCTCATTTAACATCTGAAAATCTCAAATGTGCCCAAGTAATGATCTCTGATGTGAACATTATTAGAGTGTTTAGTGAAGCAGAAATGTGCCCCCCCACCCCACCCCCAGACCCTGCCCACCCTGCTATTACAGAGTTAAGTGCTGTAATACAAACATAGCTAGCTGAAATGTGTCAGACAGCGGCTGAGTTGTCAGGCCTTCTGTGTTTGACCTTTCTTCACTTCCAGTTGATGCACTGACTGGAGGGGCTCCCAATTGCCATGGAAACAAGGGCCCTCTGCTGCTATTAGTAAAAGGGCTTAATTGTTGTCAAGATGTAATGATCCGGAGTGGTATTCAGGGCAGAAGATATTATGAACTGTTTGTGTCATCATTTTTCAATTTTTTCCTCCCAACTTGTTCACGATTTTAACTCCTCAGCAGCTGGTTGTCATTGTCATGTTAAATGTTTTGTTTAAATCTCTGTCAGCCTGCAGACATCTTATTTCTTGCCCGCTGAGTTCTGAAGTCAGCTTCCAACTCTCTAAATGTAACTTTTGGATGATAATTTCTTGTCTGCAGATGTAAAGGGGGAACTGGACGATCTGTCAAAGACGATGAAAAACTTTGAAACCAGAGTTGGTTTTGTGAAGAATTTGGAAACCATGTCAGCCGTATGTTACTTCTCTAGCAGTTATCTAATAGATTTTGTGTAAGACACATAAATGGGGACACATGAATTGACTCTGTTTCTTCTTTAGAGTGAAGGAGACTATGTTGACATTAGAGAAAATGTCGAAAACGGCGGCACTCTCACCAAAGGTAACTCTATCTGCCTTGTTTTTCTGTCTTTTTTAAAAAAAATATTATTTTGACCTATCAAAAGGAAAAAAAAAATCTTTTAAGCAATACTTTTAATGTGTGCTACGCTCACAGTGACTTTCTGAAGGTTGGGGAATTTTCATTCTTTTTTTCTTTTCCAGGAAAGCAAAGAATTGCCCACAAGCCGAATACGAAGCCCAAGTCTGATGCTACGTTGGATCTAAAAGAGGATGAGGAGGAGAAGGAAGAGGGCGGAGATGGGCCGAACAGAAAAGGCATCATGTCTGAGGAGGAGCTGTGGGCTCGGTTGGATGAACTTGAGAAGCTGGAGAAGCTACAGGATGAGCAGGACAGGTAGATGCACATAAACACTGGGGCGGTTTTCTTATTCACATCACTAATTGCACATTTTATGATTTTTACATGTTTGGCCTCCAGGTTGGGTGAAGATGCAGACATGAACGGTGCAGACACATCTTCACTTTCCTCCGAAGAGGAGAAGGAGGGAGATGCTGAACCTCCTGTCAGCGAAGTGAGCCTGAAGCCCAGCTGGGCCTCCGCTCCTCATAGTAAATCATCACCTGATGCAGACAGGAAAGAGGAGGAAGAAGATGACGAAGAAGAAGCCAGCTGTTTGCCTACCATCTTTTTCTCTCACACAGTCGAACCCAAAAAGGTCAGCGTGACTTTAATGAACATTTGTTGCATGTGTCACATCTTTGTATAATGCTTTAGTGAGTTTTCCCTCATCCTTCATTTCTCTTTTCATCTCCAGGTGAGGATAAACACAGGAAAAAACACAACGTTGAAGTTTAGCGAAAGGAAAGAGCAGAAGGAGCACTCGAAGAGGAAAAAGAAAAATGGCCACAGCAATGGACACTCCCATCACGAGCTTCACAAAATCACCACGCCAGCAGATATTTACAGGTACAAACTACGCAGGAAGATGTATTGAATTAGAGAAATCATGAGCTGTAATGTTCACGGCCGTGAACGGCACTGTTGTGTAAGTGACAGGTAAATGGAAAAAAAAAAAAAACACTCCAGAGGAAGTAGAAATAAACTGTTTGTTAGTCAGTAGAGAAGGAGCTCAGAATTTTCTCATAACTATTTTACTTTATGAACCCTGTGTGTGTGTGTGTGTGTGTGTGTGTGTGTGTGTGTGTACACATGTGTATGCGTGTGACCTTTTGGAAGTACAGAAGAATACAAAACATTAATTACATCAGATTAATTGCATGAAATTAAGCGGCTGGGCCTTGCACAGAAACACAACGTCCCTCTCACTGGGTATACTCTTAATGTTTTTTTCTGCTAGGGGATTGCTACATTTAATGTAATTAATATTTTGCTCATTAAAGATATATTATTTCACCCACCCGCATCCCATCCACTATTAATCATCATAATAAATCTTTATGATCTGGCCCACCCGATCCACAGCCTGCAAGCCATTTATCACTATTTCACACAGGGATGTGCACCAGCCTCTACCTCCTCAGTTCAATATCAGTGGATTTGCTCGTGTGGACTCAAAAGCGATGTCGTGGATGGCACAGATGCCATGGAGGCACAGGGTCTGTTGTAAGAGGAGTGCTGCTCTTTAAATAGCCTTGCACCATGTGCAGGTACACCTGCTTTTTAAAGGAATGGGTGATGATTTTATTCACCTTCCACCCAAAACACACGCCACGATTAATCAACATACTAAATATAACCTCCTTGCATCTTGTGCCTTACTTTGTGCCCAGACTAGCAAAGGGAACTTTGTACAAAAAGAGATTGCAGTTGTGAAGCTTGTTGCTTTTTTTCAGGTTGTTTGTGGACGTGAGGAACGGGGAACCCATCCCTAGGAAGTCCATCCTGAAGTCGCGCAGTCGAGAAAACAGCGTGTGCAGCGACACGAGCGAGAGTAGCGCCGCCGATTTCGAAGAGCGCCGGATGATCGGCCGCAGCTTCAGCCACGATGAGGCCATGCACAGCGACACCAGTGATGGCATCGTGGAGGAGGACAGTCCCACCGCGCTCCCGCAGCACCCCGCCAGTAGATTTGAGGTAAACTATAAGTTTTTAACCCTTTTCTGGGAATATGTGTCAGTTCTGAGACGCGGATTGTTTTAAGCCCAGTTACTTACCTGTTCCCCCTCCCTGTCCCCAGGCTTTTTCAGGTACGGTGATAGAAAAAGACCCGATGCCTTTTACTGTCCCCCATCTGACCATCTCTCCCCCAGCTCTTCCCACCATACTGGAGAGGAAACAGGACGAGGTGGCACCTGAAGTGCCCCTGTCCCAGCAACCCCCCAAAAGGGTGTCAAAGTTTAAAGCTGCCAGATTACAGCAGACATGATTGTAATGAACAAATACACATGGCTTTTATTTTCGTTTTGTTTTGTTTTCTTTTTTCTGGATGAAAAACAGGATAAAACACAGACCATTCTGTTCTCTGCTTCTTTCATCCAACTTGCACTTCTAACCATGTCGGGTTTTTGTTGTTAAGTAGGACTGATCTGTGAGGAAACTAGCAACATAAATAAACTGGCTTTGTGTGTAACTGCTTTTTCATGAGATCACTACACTTGTGCTTATCTTCTCCGCCCCCACACTGACAGTTGTCTATCTTTCTGAGAGGTCTGTTCCAGCTCATTTCTGGTTAGGTGACCCTCTAACCTCTAACCTTGACCACTTGTGATGAGTTACCTTCTTCTGATTCTTGTTCTTTCCTTTTCCCAGCATTTATCATTAGACCTGACCAGGTGCCTGCTAGCTCTCATACTACCTTTGCTTGACCTGCCTAATGAATGTAAATTTTCCTTTGTAATGGGATTTATGTAAAGTTGAGAACAAAAAAATAAACAGTTTTGACTACAACTCTTGTTTCTTTTTGTCTCTCGAAGTACAGTATTCCCTCGCTTATTCGCACTTCAAGATGCTTGATTTTTAGAATTATAATATGTATTTAATCAACATGAATATATTTTACATAAATATATTAAAGACTGATTTCTATTTCTCATTTTGGCAGGTCTACATGTGATCGCTATGTGTTATAACATTTCAGTCCTCTAAACTTTTAAATTTTAAATCACTAGAAACAGATCTTTCTTGTTTTTTACAAATTATTGCTCCGTGACGGTTTCCTGTCGTGCTTTAAGGATCTAATGAAGCTCAATCTCATCTTCTAGCAGCCAAGCTGTCACAGATCCACAACGTCTCATGAAATCTAAAAAAAAACTGAAAACAAAAAGCCTTTTCCTGTTAGCATATAATCAAACTGCAGCCTTAATGAGAGAGCAAATTTCCAAAGCAAGAACCCACAAATCAGGCCAGAAATCCAAATTTAGCTTCTGAGGACCAGAATAATGATTAGAGATCTGCACTAAATGGTTGCCAGTGGCATAGGATATAAAACCACAATGATTCAACATGACGGGGAAGCGAAAATAGGTGGGAAACCACCTGATGATTTAATCTTTAAATAACATAGCACCAAATAGATAAGTGTGAAGCAAAACTTTGGGAGAAGGGTGAAGAAATGCTTAGATTCTTGGTTTGGGTACAAGAAATTCCATATTTATTATTCCATGATGTAAAAACTCTGCATCCATATTCCTTTTTGGGTGTCTATTTATACATCTATATATCTATACATTTCAAATTAAAATATAAAATGAGTTTGTGTGATTTTAATTCAGTGCTTCCCAACCATAGATTAATGTACCCATTACAGGGTCACAAGAGGATTAATGGGAAAGAAAGAATATGCACACATTTACATTTCACACTCTGGACAAGTTCTTAAATTTTGAAGAATCGCACATCTTTGTACATCAATCAATCAATCGACCTTTATTTATATAGCGCTTAATCACATCTGAAGACATTTCAAAGCGCTTCACAGAATACATCAGTGAAAAGGGACTTAAATTTGAAACATGTTTAAAAAAAATCTGTTCAGGATTTTTGTCATCTCAGTCCTAACAAGTGTGGAAAGTTTTGTTGCCACCAGGTTCAAAATACATTAACAAAAACTAATAAAGACTATGAGTTAAACTTTTATGCATTTTCTGTTTGTTTCATGGATTAAAAAACCAAAGGGAATCATCAAACTACCATATTCTGTTTTAACTGAAGTTATTTACCTTCTGGAATCTCATGGAGTAAAAGTCCATGACCATAGATGTAAAGTTTAGCTTGATCTTACCACAGATATCTAAAATATTTTCTGGCCATTAACAGTTTAATCTGTAATTCATGGAGGTCCCCAATAAACATTTTATTCTGCCAGATTAAAATGTTAAAAGTGAGGAGGAAATGTTTGCGTCTTCTTTAACAGGGTCCCTGGAGGAGGACAGTCCCTCTGGACAGAGCAGCATTGTTGAATGTAGTTTACATTTTTAGAGGGGGACTCATACTCACAACCCAGTACTTCATCTCCGCCACAAGCAGCTTTAACAAGGCAGTCAGAGATTATAACATCCCACGATTTACCCTGACGTACAGATCAATGCTAGTGCATAGGTAGATCAAAGCACTAGCCTTGATCTATGGTCTTCCTCACACTGGCCTTCTCTCTCGTCTTTCCATTTGACCTCAACCTAATTTTCTCAGGGACAAGGGCATCATCTCACTTTCATCCCCTCTGCCGCCCGAGTAATGTGCTTTTTGTTTCATCTTTCTGTCTGTAACGGTTGCGAAGATATTTGGTGGACTAACGAACGAACGGACGGACACGCGAACACAATTACAATACATCACCGCTTTGAAGCAGGATGTAATTAAAGTTGCAGCTTGTGAGTTGAAAGGCTATCACTCCCCTTTTAGTTAAATGGTGGGAGTGCAGGTCTCTGGTAAGAAGCTTTTAAACAGGTCCTGAGGTGACTCTCTCCCCCACACCCCCTCCTCTTCATCAGGATTATTCCTCCAATATGAAAATCCAGGTACCACGAGACAGATTAAGCATCGCTTAACATGCTAGCGTTGTGTCGGTGAGACATGGATCAATGGATTTATGTAGGTTAAGCTGTGAAGGTATATTCTGGAACACAGCATACCTTTACAAAGAGTTGAAACCTACAAACTGCGTAACGGGACGGAACGGACACAAGATCTACATTTCAGGGATTAAGAGGGATTGGGAGAGTTGTGTGATGAAGGATTCAAGCAGGTATTGTTTTCCAGACAGGTGTCCGGGCCTGAGAGGGGAGAGGAAGAGTTGCACTTAGCTCCAACTCTTAGAGGAACGGATTAAACAGCAAGCATCTCAGCATTTCTTCCACACTTCTATTTGAACACTCAAAAGTTGAAGAGTCAGTCACGAAAGTGTCTTCTACCTGCATCATTTACACACATGGTCTATTAGCGAACTGTTTTGTCATTCTGTTCATCCTACTAATGAATATCAGGTGGAATTCACAGGAGGGAAACAAATACTCAGGTGATTGAGAGTGATGTAGCAACTCTGCAGCTTCATGACACTCTGATCCTCACACTGCTGGTTCCCTTCTAAATTTACTCACATCAAACTAAATCTAAATAACACTTAAATTTCTTTTTCTCTTTTATATTCAGCTTTTCCTAACCAACAGTGATTTTAAAAAAAATCTTTTAGATGTGATAAAAATAATATAGCCATTAGAAGACCTTAAATTATTAGATTATTAGATTAGATGAGGTTGTCAGGGGTGAGTTTGCTGTCTTTAGTTGTCTTAGAGTCATGTCTCTATTTTTCACAGCTGATAATTTGCAGACTCTTATACAGTACTGAATACACACCTACGATTTAACAGAGTCTCCCGTTAACTTGTTTGAGGAAACCGACGCAGACAGGTGAGAGGGTGTGGATGTGGAGGGTGTGGATGTGGAGGGTGTGGATGTGGAGGGTGTGGATGCACACACACTCCTTTCTGATTGGAACGTGAGAACCGCTGTCCGGTGGTAATTTGAATTTTTTTTTTTTTCAGATATTGGTCAGACAAAATCCGTGACTCTGAAATATATGAATTGGCTTCATTACCCTGTATTTTGAACATTTAATGAAAATTTCATGCAGCTTCAGCATAAACCATATGTGGATTATCCATGAAAATAGGTATACTACTCTAAAACCCTACTGGTACGTGAACCTGTCATGAGTAAATATAACATGACATGACGCATATAAAAGCACTTTTCCCAATATGTTAATATAAGTAAATTTTCACCGCACATTCAGATTGAAGGACCTGCGGCTGCTTTGGTATCTTTTGTGATGTTTTATCCTTCAAAATATGATTATGTCTTAGTGTTTATCCGAGTAAAAAATTTGCGATGCATTCACTTATTATAAGCAATCAAGGTCTTCCACACTTTCTCGGAGGAAAATCTACAGAGTGAAGGTCAGAATGGTTGTAAAAATGTTATAGACGGTCAAATCCAGCTCCATGGAGACATTTACTGTCTGAAATTCGGAATCATTGGCATCTTCTCAGCCCTCACATAATATACCAGCGCATAAAACAAGAAGCGTAGGGGAGAACACAATATGTTGAAAAAGTATTCACTCCCCCCCCCCCCGCGTTTGAAAAATCAAGATAAGAATCAATCTTGCGCCAACATAAGTTGTCAAAGGATATTAAAGCACGACTCTTTTAGATAATCACCCAACCAAATCTGACATGTATAACAGCCCATTATACTTCCAAATGCAAGGATTTCGATGGAGGTGGTGGTGTTGGTGGTGGTGGGGTAGATGGGGTTGGAGTCTCGGCAGTGCACATTTTACGCACGGCGTACACACCAGTGGCCAGATGAGGGAGACATGCTTCGGGACATGTCGAAGTATCCCGAGTAATAATTAAAAAAAAAAAAGAAAAAAAAAGAGATTTTATTATCTCTTTCCTCAACTGGAAATACAGAGAAAAGCTCACTGCCGCTGATCCGCAGATGCAGGTGGTGAAACGGCAGCACAAGAGGAAAATGTGGGTCCGACTGTGCGCAATGGGCGTCTGTTGAAAACGTGCGGAGCGAACGATCCGTCAGTCAGCGGTCCGTCATCCAGCAGAGCATCACTCTGTGCTGTCACCTCCTGTCCGACGCAGCGCCACGGATCGGCTTCGTCCAGGTAAGAGACATCCCTGCCTCACCTGAAGATCACTCCAGTCAGTTGTAAGAAGTGAGTTTAAGTTTCTAACGAGTCGGGTTCTGTTTCACAGCCGCAACTGTTGGATTTTCTTTTCTCCGGGAGTTAAAAAAAAAAGAAAAGAAAGAAGAAGTAATGGCTGAAAGGGCTGACAGATGAGGACTTCATTTTGGCAAAAAAGTCCCTCAGATGAATAGACGACAGGGATTGTGTGTGTTTTTGCTGGGTCTTTATTTCTGCTTGTGACATGTATGCGTGTGATAATTTTTTCAAAGCGATCTTCTACAGTAGCTCATCGCAATATATTAATCTCTTAAATTTGCCTTTTTATTCTTCATTAATGTATCGTTACATTCATAAACAAAACGGAAAGTACCACAAACATCAGGCACAATTAGAGCTAATGAAGTTGTGTGCTTGTGTGTGACAGTGATTGAAGGTGTTCCCGCATGTTTTAAATACACTGACTGACCTAACATCAGTTGCATCGTGCGTAAAGGCTGGAAGTCGCACCTTTAATGTCTCTATGAGTTTCTTCAGAAACTACAGAATTACTGTGTTTTTACTGTTACCTGTACAGAGTGGCACAGCCACTTTCAAAACCACCCTACCCTCTGCCCCCCCCCTCCCCCCTCCTGTTTCCAAATGCTCTCCTTTGAAGCGATGATGCCCCATCTGTCATGTGTGAGCAAAGAGAGACCATGATCTGCTCTTCTCAATTACTGAATTCTCCTCATGCCAGCTCCGGTGGGACAGGAGGAGGAGCAGGTGGGTGGCAGTCAGTGCGATCAATCAACATGAAATATTCAGCTTTGAATATACACATCATTTACTGATGCTGCTGTTGTCCTTGTATGAAACACCCCAAAAAGAGTTAGTGTGCTTGTTTGAGGGTTTTTTGTGTGTTTTTTTTTTTTTGTGTGTGTAATGCACACTGTGACACAGTTCCTGATGAAAAATTAGGGCAGGTGCATTCTGGTGACACTATCTTTCTTAAATGTAAGAGTCAATGTTTTTTTGGACCCTGGAGGGATATTTGAAATATCATGATTAATTAGAATAGCACTCAGTAGAACGCATTCCTCCACCAAGGCCCGACAGTCGCCTTTGAATCCGTCAAACCATCCAAAATCAAACTCACCGTCCTGCAACCACAGTTAAAGGCTACTGAATTTATAACAGTCAAACATTAAAATACAATAGATCCAGATATTTATTTAGATCTGCACTATGTCACTCACAATCTTAGATACCAATCCCCAACGAGCCCACGCTTCATTTCTAGAGAAATTAAAGGGAATGTCGAGGGACCTATCCTAAAATCAAGTTTCATGGTAAAATCATCCTTTAGGTTTTGTGTAATCCTGTTGACAAGCCAGAAACAAAAGGACACAGGTGAAAACATAATCTTTTCAGTGGAGTTAACAACTGCGTGGAAATTAACGTGGAGGGACAGTGGGTGGATGAAACTGTATTTAGTGTGGCACCGCAGACATTTTTTCATTATGTTGCTGTAAAGTCATGCAGCTTACACAATAAAGCTCTGCTTGGCAACTTTCTCCCCTGATAGAGGCACTTGTTTGAACACCAGGCACATGATTTGAATATCAGTAATCCACACTGAAATCAACAGGCCAGATGAATTTTTTGGCACCCTCTCATCCATCGTATTGTGTAGGAGCTCTTTCCCATTCCCAACCTCACAACAAAGCCCATAAGCTAACCTAGATTTACGCCTAAAGGGGGCTTACTAGAAAAAGAATCAAATTCAAGCAAAAGTTATTTATCTTTCACATGCTGACCACAGGAAATCCTAGAACTTTCAAATGTCAACGGAGAAAATCTGAACCTGTGCAACTCTTCAGGAAACTTTTAAAAACTCCTAAAGTGTCTGCTTTGTGATAATAATATCTCACTGATGTTGCCTCGTGAAATTTGCCCAAGTACCATGGCCCTAAGTATTTGAGCTATGAGGCAATACAGTGAAAAGCATAACCCCCTCATATGAGAACACAACAGTGAATAATTAATAACCTTGCTCCCAATTCCAGGAAAACAATAGCATATTGTCGGAACACTGCACTAATTTAACTAGAGGAAGAAAAAAAACAGTCGACAACTTCGACAAAATGTGGAATGTGTTTCCATTGTTATAAAGCATGTCTGCAAAAGTTCTAGTGCCATTTCTGTACCCACTGTGGGTTTGCACTCTTTGTGTACTGTTCTGCTCTTTGGGTATATTCTACGCCATTGCATGCTGCATGATATTGAGTGTAATGTTGTTTGCTTTTGCGATTAATCAGAACCCGTTAAATACCCCGCTCTCACCTGCTGGCAGTATGTGGGGTGGAAGTGCACATGCAGGAAGCTATTTTCCACAGGCCTCCTCTCCTGGCTGTCAGCTCCCATTAAGGAGGAAGGTGTCATATCTGTAGCACAGCTGAGTGCAGATGGCAGAGTGGAGGGGATGGCTCACCGATTTAAACAATGATTAATGAACAGAGATGGAAAACAAATTACATTGGACTATTGGAGGCAGGGAATTGTTTTTATGAAAATGTTAATTGTGTCTGCCAGGCTGATACCAGGAATGGGGGAAGGGTGGAGTGAGGGCAAAGCAGCGAGGCAACCATGGCGCTACTGATAGGATGTCTACTACTCCCCTGGCTCAGCTTATTGGTGTGTCTTAGCATCCAATGTTTAGTATTGCACCTTGGCTTTAAGACCTCCAACGTGCCATAACTTTCAAGGTTTGGCTTTTTATGATGAACTCCATGAAGTATTGTCGCCTACCGCTGCACCAATTAGCGTTACCGTTAATAATAAGTGGTTGTAAGTGACGAGAGAAGGCGCCCTGTTCTAGTTGTAATTATTGCAGGCGGGTGCAGCTGCACTACTTAGGGAGATGATGATAATTATTTTTCTTTTTTTTTCATTGTGGGTTGATTATTTAAGAGCATCATACACTCATCAGAGTAATCAGGAGAGAGTGATTAGTGAAAATCCACGAGGCTAACAGCTGCCACATTAAACACTTGCCTCTGTTGCCAACACACAGAGTCAGAGCCCTTCCACAGGACAGAGATGAACGAAAGCACTTCACCTTCAAACTCCGGGACCACATGTGTTTGTTAGAAAATCAAGGCTCAGTGCGCAAAAAGAATCAAAGTAAACAGAGTGTCCCATGAAAAGACATGTTGTTGTGCATCAAGGTCAATCTTCAATGCTTCAATTCACAAGTACAGAAGCTGCTCTGAAGGGGAGTCAAAGTTTGATATGGCATTTTTGGAGGCGTGGGAAATGGAGATGCTTTACTGCGCAGTGACCTTGCACTCCTCCTGAATTGTGTCCTTTTGTGTTGAAGCAAGTGAGCATTGAATATTTTGTTGCACAAGGGCTGCTTGATAGGGGACTCAATCTGATATGCACAACCCAATCCGGCCTCAGCGAGAGCCGTGCACAACCTTGTCCGGCGTTCATGCTGCGCTACTTGCCACTGTGGAAGGCCTGTTAAACTAAGGGCTAATTCTCTTAGCCCAGATGTTGCCTGAGCAAAGTCCTGGGATCCAACTGGGTTGATGAGCTCAATCAGTGAAATGATGAAAAGATGATTTTGTCCCTGTAATTACAGTGTGTAAACTACTTAACTAGGATTGCAAAGGAAGTCATTTTCTAATTACGTTGGTACCCTGTTGTCTAATGGTGGATGTTTTGTTGTTTTAGAGAGCGCAGGAGATGGATAGATGGAGATAGTGAGGGATAGAGAGGAAGAATATGTGTGAGTGTGTCTGTGTGTGAGAGAGAGAGAAAGAGAGAGATAGAAAGAGAGGAACTTCATGAGGAGTCTGTGTTCTGCTGCTGTTGAAGAAAAAAAAAGACCAACACAAGGGCAAGATGGCTGCCAAATGAGAGTTCATTGAATTATCAGCCCAGTTAATGTGCTTTGGATTATGCTCTTTGTTTGTCAATTTTTTCCTGAAGATGCCATTGCTTAATGAGATACTGTAAGTGGCATTACCAGCCTCCTGCTGTGATTTTGTGATGACTTGTTTAATGACTTTTGTTTTAGTGCCTGTAAGTGCTTTATTTTTCTCTCTCTATCTCTGCAGTTTTGCAGATATTAAGCAACAAGGAAGAAAAATATGATGTTAAATCAAAAGATTTCCCTTCTTTCTTTCTTTCTTTTAATCATATAGTGAGTTTAAGCCAGCAGTCCTGCTGTCCTTCCACCAACGGAAGTTGTATTTTTGAAGTAAGCGAAACACACCAATATGCTTCTCGCTGAAGAATCTCCATTCTTTGAGATCTGTGTGAGTTATGTTGGAGCTGGCTGCCATCCTGCAGGGCCCAACCATCTGATTCAGCCTACACCATGTGGATAGGCTTCTCTCGTGCAAGGCATCCCCTATGCACACCACACTGTTCCCACAACCCGTCATACGCCAAAGCTTTGTTTGTGTCCAAAAAGAACAGGTGGTCTGTGCAAACAAGAGCAACTGTTTACACATTAGTGATTTAAAATACCTCCTAATGCACGTGTGTGTGTGTGTGTGTGTGTGTGTGAGTGCGTGAGTGTGTGTGTGTGTGTGTGTGTGTGTGTGTGTGTGTGTGTGTGTGTGTGTGTGTGTGTGTGTGTGTGTGTGGGTGTGTGTGTGTGGGAGTGGGTGTCTCTGCATGTGCATGATGAAGATGAGTTGAGACGACAGTGTTCTGTGCACTCTTCTATGTGTGTGTGTGTGTGTGTGTGTGTGTGTGTGTGTGTGTGTGTGTCACTGAAACCATCAGAAGCTCATGAATACAAAGTTTAAATATGTCACACACAGTGGGTCGAGGTGATAACTTACTGCATGTTTCCTACAGATCATTTGTGACTAGAGTATGATTTGAATGAGTTGTTTTCCACTGACTCACATAGAACCAAACACAGTGGGTCACTACCAACAAAACCAAGGATTAACAGTGTGACTAGAACCTGTAGCAATAAGTAGGTTGCCGGAAGAATGGCTGCTTTCAATGCCACTAATATGCAACACTGAGAGAGCAAAATAAAATGAACATTGAGTGAAAACGTGGAATAACATCACTACTGTGCTGCATGCACTGCATATTTATTTTACAGGGCACAAGCCAGATTTTTGATAGCTGTGAAAGGAGTGGGATAGATTTACTGCATTCATAACAAATGTGTATGTATTCCTTTATGACTTCTTTAGCTATTACTCACAAGGAGCTAGTTTGTCAGTGCTGTGTGTGCTCTTTCTGTGCTCTGTGCTCCTGCAGTAATGAATGGAGCTGGTTAGACTATTCTGTCTCCGTCAGGCTTTTGGGGGGCCTACAAAGAAGCTCCTATAGGGTTCAATTAATCTGACTGTCAGAGAGTACATAGCTGCTATCTTCTGTACAGGTCATGGTGGGCAGCTGTGTTACCACTGGACTCGTTCTTGTACTGCCCCCCCATCCTCTGACAGGGCAGTCCACTGGCTGGTTGGTAGGCTGATTTAGTGTGTGGGCACATGGGTAAAGTGAGATCCAGGGGGAGGGGGGTATAATGCATTCCATTGGGCTTTACTGTTGGCACATAAGCCTACCCTGCATTGAAGAATAAAACTGTTGTCATCTGCAAACCCTGGAATTCCAGGAATTTTCAAAGTCATGATCTCATATGATGTGAATTTGAAGAGGGTAGAAATACATCGCTATCCACATCTGGGACATTATCATACGTGTAAAGTATCCCATTGCATCATTTGTTTGTATGAGCTATCAGGTTTCATGTAGTCTATTAGCTAGCAGAGAATATCCGTTAGCTCTGAGAGGATCGCAACTAATTCTTGCAGAGAGGCGACACTTGGAATGGGGAAGAAGGCATTCGATTTTGAGGTGGATCTGAGTTAAGGTGCGGATCCAGATTGTTTTCTGCAGCATGAGCCCTTTAAGTTGAGTTTGTGTTTCATGACAATATAATCAAGGCTGTGACGGAATGAATGAATGGATGAATGAATGAATGAACAAATGACACTTTGTTAGTGTCTGTACCCACCTAATATCTACTCCCACTCTCCACAAAGACAGTGGTGAGACCTCTCAGTCAGTGTCAGCTGTGATAGGCTGCAGCTGCGACCCTGCATGGATAAGCTGTTACAGAGGATGGATTGATTGATGTGTGGATGGATGGCTTATATTAAATGTGTTACTGTAACTGCTTTGGTTGGAGGCTTGTATAGATGTTTGTGGTGCATTCATTGTAGCCTTCAGCTCAAATATCCACATAAATTATTAATGCTTTTTATCTGCTGTTAAAAAGAAATATGAAAATGCTCTTCTGATCTATAAATTGCAGTCGTGCGTTTCATTCCAGTGTCACCTCACTATGGATTTACAATATTGTCCATCCGTCCTAGCTGACAGAATGCCACAACCACAAAATAAAAAGATTGCACTTCCACCTTCTTCTAGATTAGATACTGCAGAGTTCTTACACGGAATGTAGTAAAAATAAATGTGGCAATGCTTAATGGTGTCAGATCAAAAATCATCCAGAATGCGCAGCCTTGATGGCTAGTTTAATTTTTTTTGCTCTTTTAGTGCCTGTGATAAATCACACCTGCTCCTTGTTCATCTCCATGCAGCCACACCTAAGAGGCACGGACTAAGACAAGATTCTTAATAACAATCAAGCTCTCTCTCAATCTGCACCCAAACACTCTAATCCGCAGTGACAGAAAGAAGACGGGGTGGCTTTGAGTCCTGCTTCAATCTCTGTCTTTTCCTAAATTCCAGCTCATCACAACACACACAACACGCACAGTTAAAGGTTGTTGATATGCTTATTTAATCAGAGAAATACCACTTCCAATATGAAGTGGAGTCTTGTGTATGCTAATATCATTCCCTCACTCTGTCAGATGTGATTAGCTGAGCTCTGTATCCTGACATCGATCTCAGCTCACACCAGCATGGCTACTGACTTACCAGGCATGCGTGTGTGTTTTTGTGTGCAAAATGAGCAGGTATGGACTTTAGGAAGCAGCAAGAGCAGCAGGTGGGTCTGACTCCATGTCAGACATTTTATTGTCCCCGCCACAAACGTGTGAAGGAGTTCTGTCCATAATTGTGTCTGTAACATTATGTTCTTTGGAGCATCATTCGAAAACTGCTTCATATTTTTTCATAAATCTTTCAACACACAACAATCAGGTTCTAAAATGGTGCCCTTTGCTATTTGGGGATATTTGGTCTTTCATTCTGCTGGTAGGTTTTGTTTTCAGGAAAAGATCCCAGCTACTATTCACATTTTTAACACTTTTAAAAATGTAACAGCCAATTACTGGCCCCTTTTTTGTGTTTGTTTTGGGTCATAACTAAAAAAGTAGTTTTTTTCTCTCAAAGATTTATGTACAGTACACATCTTCCATGCATTGGGGAGATGCCTTTTGATATAAAGGGAATTTGGGCACTATATTTTGAAAATAAGCCTTTTTTTGCCAAGAATTTTAATGATTATCATTATTAAATTATTATTAAAAGAAACAAGTTCAATCACTTTTGTGTTTTTTTTCACCCATGGCAGGAGATCCTGAATATTTCATGATTGTTCATGATGCATTTAGTCACATTATTTCAGATAATGCTAAATTTAATTTTCTCTCTTATTACATGTCTCTCTCATGCATCATGAGAACGTGTGCATTCCTGTATAAGACAGGAATACACACGTTCATTTTTCAGTAAAAAAAATCCAAAGCAGTTGACTAAAATGCAGTAGACACACACACATGTAAAGTTTAGGATGATCAATCATTCGTAATTGTGGGCAGACACACATATTCACTATATCACACACCTAAGGCTACACTGACAACACAGGCAAATGCAATAATAGTTTAAGTGACCGTAATACTTGAAAGTTTTGACTCTGCTGGTGAGGAATACTAATTTCAGCATGCTACTTTTTCTTGTCAGATATGATCAGCAACACATAGTCACACATTGATTGATGTGCTACTGAGAGCAGGCTCACCAGCCACTGTTGCCTCTCTTCAACTATGTGTTTTTGTGTACATCATTTTCCTGACTGACTGTGTTGCAGCCCAGGATGATGTAAGCCTGTGTTAATTCAGTGTGGACAGTGCAGGCTTTGTTCTGTGCCCTTTGGTGCTGCGTGGCTCGCCTATGTGACCTCTACCAGTGCAGCATGATGTGAATTTGAAGCTTTGTTTTGCTGCTACATTTGATTCAAAAAAGGGGGAGCTGGACAGGGGAGAAGTAATGTAGCTGCAAGAGGGCACAAGCCAGTGTCTTATGGTGCCGGTCTCAAGCCCGGATAAATACAGAGGGTTGTGTCAGGAAGGGCATCTGATGTAAAACTTTTGCCAAATCAAACATGCGAATCAAATCTAAGACTTCCATATCGGATCGGTCGAAGTCCGGGTTAACAATGACCACCAATGGTACTGTTCACCTACAGGGTGCCAGTGGAAATTGGATTACTGTTGGTCGAAGAAGGAAAGGAGGAAAATGTGTTTGTAGGAAGAGAGAAGAGGTACCCCAAGAGTATTGGACTGAGAGTAGGGACGTTGAATGTTGGAACTATGACAGGAAGAGGTAGAGAGGTAGTTGACATGATGCAGGAAGGTAGACATACTGTGTGTCCAGGAGATCAGGTGGAAAGGTAGCAAGGCTAGAAGTTAAGGACCAGGGTTCAAGTTGTTCTATCATGGTGTTGATAGGAAGAGAAATGGAGTAAGAGTTATCTGGAAGGAGGAGTTTGTTAGGAATGTCCTGGAGGTAAAAAGAGTGTCAGATAGAGTGATGAGTCTGAAGCTAGAAATCGAAGGTGATGTTCAATGTTGTTAGTGGGTATGCTCCACAGGTAGGATGTGAGCTGGAGGAGAAGGAGAAATTCTGGTTGGACTTTGATGAAGTGAAGCAGAGCATACCTAAAATTGAGAGGGTTGTCATTGGTGCAGACTTCAATGAACATGTTGGTGCAGGAAACAGAAGTGATGCCTCTTTCTTCCACAAGAGGCAGGAACATATGGTGACCTATAAGAGTGGCGGTAGGAGCACACAGGTAGACTACATCTTGTGTAGATGGTGTAATCTGAAGGAGATCAGTGACTGCAAAGTAGTGGCAGGTGAGAGTGTAGCCAAACAGCACAGGATGGTGGTGTGTAGGATGACTCTGGTGGTGAGGAAGATGAAGAGGACAAAGGCAGAGCAGAGGACAAAATGGTGGAAGCTGAAAAAGGAAGAGTGTTGCATGACTTTCAGGAAGGAGTTAAGACAGGCTCTGGGTGGTCAGGAGGTGCTTCCAGAGGACTGGACAACTACAGCTAATGTGATCAAGGAGACAGGTAAGAGAGTACTTGGTGTGTCATCTGGAAGGAAAGTAGATAAGGAGACTTGGTGGTGGAATGAGGAGGTACAGGAGTGTATACAGAGAAAGAGGTTAGCTAAGAAGAAGTGGGACACTGAGAGGACTGAGGAGAGTAGACAGGAGTACAGGGAGATGCAGCATAAGGTGAAGGTAGAGGTAGCAAAGGCCAAACAAGGGGCTTATGATGACTTGTATGCTAGGTTGGACAGTAAGGAGGGAGAGACTGATCTATACAGGTTGGCAAGACAGAGAGACAGAGATGGGAAGGACATGCAACAGGTTAGGGTGATTAAGGATAGGGATGGAAGTCTATTGACAGGTGCCAGTAGTGTGATGGGAAGATGGAATGAGTACTTTGAAGATTTGATGAACGTGGAAAATGAGAGAGAACAAAGACTAGAAGAGGTGACTGTTGTGGACCAGGAAGTATCAAAAATTAGTCCGGATGAAGTGAGGAAGGCATTGAAGACGATGAAGGAGGCCTAAAGGAAGACCAAAGAGGTTTATGGATGTAGTAAAAGAGGACATGAAGGTAGTTAGTGTGAGAGAAGAGGATGCAGAAGACAGGGTTAGATCGAGGCACCCCTGAAGGGAAATGCTGAAAGGAGAAGAAGAGGACAGAGGAGAAGTGAAGGATATTCTTTCTTTAACTTCACTTTGCATTTTTTGCATAATCAAGTTGTTTATTTTTCTGAGTACTCCTGTGACATAATTATCCTGCTAAAGGTTTTATTCAAATATGCAACAGACCTGCTGAAAAAGCTTAACTCTTTTACTTTAATCTTTTTTTTTAAGTGGTTTAAGATTTGTGAAATGCAAAGGAAGGTGAAGTAGAAGCAGTCAGTCTTTGATGTTTGTGCTGCCATAGTGTTGTGTGTCAGTGCAAAATGAGACCAAGACAAAGATTTTCACCTCACTCTTTTAGTAAAGTTATTTTTTGAGGAAGCCTTTGTGGTTACACTTAATCAGCATTTTTATAGTTTCCAACAATAATGTAAAACCACAGGCACATTGAACACAGGATGAGGAGAGTCAGAACCTACTTTGCTCTATTTCCTGACCTATTTGTGGTACATCTCAGGTATTGTACAGCTGTTGCAAAACTACAGGTTTACTTCATTGACAGCTCATGACCACACTGACATTTTACTAACCTTTTCTTAGCTTTCCGGGAATAATTTACTTGTTTTTGACAAAATTTGAATTCTTTTAATGTTCCCCTTTTTTCTCTTTAGGCCTGAGCTACAACAAAAAGACGTTTCATCTGAAGAGCATGAATCCACATCCTGTTTTGAGTGAAAAAGTACAAACAGGCAGCGCACAGTAAACTGATAACCTTCGAACTGTCCCGCAAAGACACCCCCTGGCCATTGTACTGTGACATCATCCAGTTCCTGAAAGGACAGCTTCATTACCCCTTTCATTAGGATCCAGATGGCGCTTCTGGCCAATCAAATAATGGATGCAAGGATACTCAGTAGTATGAATGGTCGAGCAGAGCTCTCTCAGTTCTTGAGAGTCACCAATCAAAGCATCGTCTCCCAAGTTAATTCCAACCAGGATGATAACCGCAAGAACAGGAAGTACCCCTGCCCATTGTGCGGAAAGCGTTTCCGTTTCAACAGCATCCTTTCTCTTCACATGCGCACACACACTGGCGAGAAGCCCTTTAAGTGCCCATACTGTGACCACAGGGCCGCCCAGAAGGGCAACCTGAAGATTCATCTCCGCACTCACAAACAAGGCATCCTGGGTAAAGGTCGTGGGCGGATTAGAGAAGAGAATAAGTTGCTTCATGAACTTGAGGAGAGGGCTATACTAAGGGACAGGCAGACACGAGCTGGTCATCTTAGCCAACCACAATCATCCAATACAAACCATCTTCGAAAGCCACAGCTCTCACAGATTGTCCCGACACAAACAAACGTATCCAACTGTGGTTCTGCAGAGATCCAGCCTCATACATCCACATCACCTAAGATGACTCTGATCACCGACGAGCCCCTTCAGCCTCAGCCCACCGGCTTCCGCTGCTCATTCTGCAAGGGAAAGTTCAGAAAGCAGCAGGAGCTTGAGCGTCACATCAGGATCCTGCACAAACCCTATAAATGCACACTGTGTGAATTTGCTGCTTCACAAGAGGAGGATCTTATTGGCCATGTTGAGACAATACATATAACTGCTGATTTGGGAGCAGGGCAGAAAACTGCAGTGGGGTCCGGTGACAAGAGGAAGCCCACTGGCGAATTCCCCTGCGAGGTGTGTGGTCAGACCTTTAGTCAGGCCTGGTTCCTGAAGGGTCACATGAGGAAACACAAAGATTCTTTTGAACACTGCTGTCAAATCTGTGGTCGTCGATTCAAAGAGCCCTGGTTCCTCAAGAACCACATGAAGGTCCACCTCAATAAGCTGGCAGGTAAACGTAACCTTCCTCGGGAGCATGATTCCTCTGAAAATATGAATAATCCAACACAAAACCATCAGAGCAACCTCTGCTCGCAGTACATCTCCCGTGTTCCCAACAGGTTTCTCACAGCGGAGAAAACCGATTATCAAGATTACAACCAGATACTTGCCACGGCAGGCCTGGACATGAAGGTTCGGGAGATGCTGGGGAGAATGGTTTCGTCAAACGCTTTGACAGAAGCAGAAAGCTCACCTTTGTTGGGCTTAAATCATCTCCACCCTTCGCTAAGCTCCACCAGCATGGAATACCTGCAGAAAGTGTCCTCAAACAGAGATGCAGTTAACAGCAGCAGCTACCCAGGATGGCAGATCATGACACCGGGGATCCCTGTTGAACAACAAATGTTCAGTTCTAAAGACCAGCAGCAGAGCTCCTCCTACCTGTCTGACAGATGCCTCCCAGTGGATGATGGGAAAGCTTGTCTTGGTGATTCGGACAGCAAGGCCATCAGCAGACCTGTTAGCCCGAGCAGAATGAGTCATCATGGGCCAACGGAGATCACCACAGAGATGGGGAGCTCTCACTCTGGTGGTTCCCTCGAGTCTCGACCACAGTCGTCTTCTCCGGCCACAGGTAACTGGGTCATCAGTCAAGTTCATTTTGGATGGCACAAGCTGGAAAATGAAAGTAAAAGCAATTTGCAAAAAAAGAAAGATTTTTTTTTAACATTTAGCATTTGCTTTTAATTTTACAGAAGACTAGTTCACTGGAGAGATGTGATAGAGATTGAAATGACATGTAATTAATGGCATTACATGAATTCAAATACATAATCTCTATCTGGCTGAAAACAGCTTAGAATATCACAACAAAAGGATTCAGTTCGTGCATCTCATAATATTTTCTCTAAGTTTCCTTCTTTCGTGCGACAGCTGTGTCCTCTATCTTCCTACTTATTCCTACTAGTGTAGGTGGACATGAAGTGCAGGGTCAGCAACAACACCACAGATATTACCGTCATGCGTGAGGACTTTGTCTTCTTTTTAAAGATAATGGCATCATGTTGAATTGTAGGGATAATTAGTACCCTCTATTTTTTTATCCGTCACATCCCCACCCCTTGCCTACGGGGGCACAAGATGTTAATGCATGCCATCTGGTGTTTTTAATGATTTGATATATACCACCCAGTGATTTTTATGATTTGATCTACCACCTGGTATTTTTATTGATAGTCTTCTGTTCCACCTGGTGATTTGGATGATTCGGCTCTCTGGGTAAATGCCTTTCTTGTCATGGCATCCTGCTAACATGTTATCATGAGCCTAAATTACTGCTATAACAATATTGGTAAGAGAAGAGAAATAAATCCAGACTTATGTTCTGCTTCTTTGTAGCTCATGACTATGGTAATCATCAGTTCTGCTGTTCTGTACATGTCAGTCTAATGCTCTCTTGTGGGATTTGAGCTGGCATCCTCTTAAATGTTGGCCGTATAGCAGAGATAAATGGATCGGGTCTAATCTCATTAGATTGTTTGTTTCCATATTGTACCACATACTGGTATCTGCATATTTACATGTAAATGTTGGCAGTTTATGGCCAATCCCCATTCCGGTTGCTCTTTAAGAATCATATTCGAGCTCTATTGTTTTTACTTTCCCTCTCCTCCCCTATCACTCAGACCATACGGTGTCACTCCCAGAAACATTTATGATAGCCGGCTAGCTGAGGATTTGAGTGCCCGCAGTTCTGGGATGGCACATTCAGTATCAGACTCTAATTTCAGTCAATATTAAGCACGGAAACTAATTCATTGTAAAGGTCAGGCGTCATTGCTTTAGTCAATGATGGATCCGGCAGGCTCTCTCTCCCTCTCTCCTCTCCTCCTCTCCTCTCTGTTCTTGGTCTTGTGTAATGGTAGACTCACTCTGGGGGCTTAGCACCGCATTGTTTAGCTCTGACAATATATCCCAGAGACCTCTGCAGCTGCTCCCTGTGCTCACAATGACAGATTAATTAACACAATCACACGCTGCTGGCCATGGCTCAACACACAGGTCTGCTGCGGGACAGATAGGTAAATCCTACACATATGGAGAACACGCACCACTTGATGAGGGTTTAATAACGGGGATAAGTTTTTTCGGAGGTGGGGGGGATATAACTGATCAAGTCTGTCGGTCTCGATGGCTGGACGTGGAATGAGAGAGGGAGAGACTGAGTGTTTTCTAATTCAGGAGAGTGGAGATGCTGAGGAAGAATTACCACTGCCAGATGTTCAGCTTGAGGAACATTGATTAGTCCAGAATTACTGGCTGCATTATTCATACTCAGCCTATGGTGGTCATGAAGTTATTGATGCTCTCAATATGGATAGCAAATATAGTACAGTCATGGCTGTCAGAGTGAGAGACGGCGTCTTTGGTTGATGTGTCCACATACATTCCCGGTTTTAGATTTTTAACTGCAAATATCCAACAGCTATGATTTCAATAGAAAGCATGTGCTACAAATTACTTCTCCCGCTATCTCATCAGGACACATTTGAAAATGCACTTTAACCATGAACACAGATTAAAAATAACAGCTCTTCTTGAAATGATGAACTAATGAAGGGATGTAAGCTTTGGGCCCCTGACCTACATGGGGCCGGATAGATCCCAGCTCAGAATGAAAACATGCCGAACACACATAAAATGCTCTGACAGTTATTAATTAGTCCCATTCAATACTCTTAACCTCAAGGTCAATGAGCAGACACCATGTAATGATGTCTTCACATGTGCTTTTCTCCCTTATTCCCTCTTTTTACTCTTCTTTTACCAAACTGAAAAACTGAAATCCCGAGCTGGTAAAACTGTGAATGTTCACACAAACAGATCCAGACACGGAGGGCTTTTGTACTTAGCTGATGTGGTCACATTAGCCTCTTCTGGTCGGCTGTAGTGAAAATACTGTATCTTTTAAATAAAACCTTATCTGTCTTGGTCCTGTGTAGTGCTTAAACAAATTCAGCTCTTTCTGAGAGATCAGTCTGACTGGTTTGTTAGCAGTGATTACCTGTTGGCTTTTCCATCTCCTTTTCACTTCTGCCTTTTAATCCTCTTTTTAATTATTATTGCAGATATGAGGCTCAAATTAAGCTCAAAATGCTTGTTTTCCTAGCATGCAGATAAAATGATTTACCCAGGGAGTTCTGAACACCTGCCTTGAAATATTGTTCCACCGTCTCCTGAATGCCATTTGGCTTAATTGACTTGGAAACATCCCAAATGCGTCATTGACTATGTGGTCTAATTAATATTAATAATATATGCTATTATAAACATCAAAGAACATCTGGTGCCCCTGTTTTCCTCACTAGTCCTGTGTGTAACTCTCTCTCTTCCTTTCTCTCTCTCTCTCTCTCTGTTTCATCTTAAACTGAACCATCCACCACAAATCTCTGTTTTGCATTTCAGGTGCTTGATTGCATGTATAGAAAGAGCCAAATGCCCACGGTATACAGAGTTTGAAATCTACAATATAAATGCCAAAGGCCTATGTAAGCATAATGTGCGATTGCGTTGACAGTGATGTATGGTTGTAAATTTTACAGCCTATTTCCATATGAAATGAATCACTTGTCCAAACCCAGCTGCATGCCTTTTCCATAGACACAGCTCACTCGGGGTATTTTTTTAAATATTTATTTACCTTTTCTATCCGCTGTGCACATCCAGTAAGGGGTGGATAACTCATATGCATCACTTCATTAGATGTTTTGTGTTAGGTGAGAGAGGCTGGGGTTTGTAATGATGCAGTAATTGGAGTTTTGGTTGATAAATCTAAGCTCTAAAATTACTCCCCTCACATAATGTGAGCCTCAGCAGTGTAAGTAAATCTTAAACTGATTAAGTTAGCATGAACCAGGCAATCACAAAGATGGCACTCGTCCAAAGGAGGAGAAAAAAAAAGCAGCCTTCAGTCTTTGTGTTGCTTTACCGCTCTCATATAGGCTGTCAAATAGGTTGAAGAAGGTCCACACTGAAGGATGAGGTCGGATGTGTGTGTTGTCTTTATTAGAAGCTGGCCGGTAATATCGTCATAATTTAAATCATGGAATAATTGAGATATATGGCCTGTTTGAAAGACTTCCATTAAGCTCTTTGGATTTTTTTTTTTTTTTACTGTTACTGGAGAGTGGGGTGTGGCACTGTTGAAGTGTCTTTCCCGCTCTTTCACGCCCATACACGTTGACATACACATTCACTGCAGAGATGGAATCAAACGTACTGAATACGGTGTACACGCAAAAAACACATGCAGCACAAGTCAGGATGACATCCATTCAGATCAAGGACATGGATGTGCTATTCCATCAATAATTTTTCAACTTTGTTAGGTTCTCCTCTATTTGTTTGATGTATAGATGCAATTTTACAGTTCTGTACTTTTGAAATGGTAAAAAAGAGCCATCTTTTTGCAACCATTCAGAACGCAGAAATGATTTTTCTATTAAAGTTGGAAACAAAGTAAAGTAACAACTACAGATCATTAGATGTAGATTTACCTCTGAGAATTTCCTCAGGGTCAGATATTGAGGTGTATGAAATTGATATTTCTCTGGCAGGGATGAATCTCTGTTGTAACTCAGATATTAGTCCATTAAAGAAGAACAATAAGGCATCAATATGCATAGAATTAAATTAATGGTGGTGGGTTTATCTCTCTATCCCAGACGCATCCCTAAAAGACACAGTATAATGTATGAACTGACCTTCAAATGCCAGGAGAGTGTTGGGCAATAAACTGCCAATATTTGTGGCTTAATGGCGCCGGATGACTTTTACTGTAATTGGAATGGCAGAGAAACAGCTGGGCTGTTTAAAGACAGCGCAAGGCTGAGGTCTCAGACAATCACTAACTCAAAATGGTCACAGTGAGTGTGTTTAACCCTGGAGGGATCTTCTGTGATGGCTATTAGGATTAAACTGTAGGTAAACAGAAGGAAGAAGGCATTTAAATTACCTTTAATTAAAAGTTATGGTGAGTGGGATCTAAACTCGTTTCTAGAGGGACATTTTTCACTGGCTAAAAGGAGAAAGATTACCCTCTGTCATTTTCCACAATAATACACTTTCTACTTTTTGAATAATGGTTCCAGCACGCCATTTTTTAAATAGTAAAAAAAAATAAAAAAAATTACTATGCATGGGAGTGTTAATCAGAACAGCTTACATGTTGGACTTATTTTTGACTGGGAAACCCACTTACTGGTTTTGATGGAATGAGGTTCTTGTCTGCGACATCTGCCTGATTCTAGTTGTTTTAAATTTCCCTGTTTATTATTTCTGGTAGAATCTTGTTTGGTTTCAACATCTTTGGGTGTATTTATTGCTCGTGGTGGTGGCGTCCATACTGTAAAATGATGGATCACTGGAGCTGAAAGCTGATTACAAGCTTGATTTACTGCAGGGCAGTGCTTAAATCATTCAACTCAGCCTGATGTGGGATTGCAACATTTTTCATGTTTAGACAACAGCGGTTTTGCTCATACTTGTCTTAGAAAACAAATGCACAATATGTCTCATATACGCAGTTTCCTAATTTGATTTGGGTTTATTATGTTTTTGCTGTGTTAGGTGAGAATTTCTACAGGTGTCCACTCTCCAGTGAGTACTCCGCTGCGCAGACGGCCTCCCTCGGCTTCCATCTGGATCGCTACCACTTCCCCCACTGGCAAAGCAACAGGGAGCTTTCTTCTCCACTGCAGCCCACCAGCAGCAGCCTCAGCCCAAACCCAAACCCCAAACTCAGACCCAAATCAAGGGAAGACTGGACCGGTCACCTCTTTGGTCTGGAAACCTGCTCTGAAAATGCACTGCTCTTAAACAAGCAGTCAGAGCTTACTGATGAGGATGCAGGTGTAGATGGCTCTTCATCTTCTCAAACCAGGAAGTCTCAGTATGAGCCTTTAGATTTGTCTGTCAGACCAGAGTCCGTCATGTCTCAGTCGGACAATTCTGCTGCTGTACTGGTACAGATGTCTGGTATTTTTAACGGATTGTCATCCTCCATTACCCTACAAAGTTACTCTAATGCAGCATCTGAACTTAGTATAACGCATGCATATCAGTGTGACCTTTTGGAGCAGGGAACAAAAGATGACATGTCCACACAGAATGCAGGCTCCTCGGGGCACGATGGTGTCCTCAAGCCAGATGAGCTGGTTCAGTCTGACACTGACTTCCAGGATCCTGGTGAGAAGAAGCAGGGCAAAGCCAAACCTTGGGGCAGAGCTGTGGCCGAATCTCCCATTTCTTCCTTGGAGAACTTGACTCCAGGACAGTCTGATCAGTTCCAGCATCAAAGCAGCCTGCTCTCCTTTCTCAGATCTAAGGGGAACCTGAGTGGCGCACCTGGCGGGGTACACAAAGCCAGTGTGGATGGCGGCGGGGACATGGAGAAAGATGCTGCATCAGGTGAGCCTCCACTTATTTATCATAAATGCTATACAGTATGTGGCTGCCACACATATGCAAGTATCTACTGCCACCTAGTGGTCAAGTGCTGTATTTTTTATTTATTAAAACCACTGCTGTTACCAAGAAGCTGGAGGATACATACTGTTCATGACAATGTCACTCTCAAGGATGCAGCCATACAAAAAAAAAATCTTAACCTCCTCAGCTCCTACCTTTGTACAGAATACGTCAAGAACATACGAATACATCACAGCTCTCACAATCAACACATTCCACTTATACTTATTGCACTTTAGTTTTTTTCATCTTGCCAGATCCCATCTCTGATCTCAAATAAAGGCCTAAAGAAGACACAGGTGTTTGGCACTGATTACCTACACTTTAAGAGATGATATAATCTCCTTGTGTGATAGGTTACAAATCACCCGAGCCAGTGGAGCCCACTGATGGAGAGGCTTAAGCTCTTGTGCTGGTGTGATGTGCTTGCTAAGTGCAGATTTAATAATGCTGTCTCTCATGAGAGGGAATCCAACAGCTGGGGTTTTTGATATGCATGTATTATGAGTGCAACATGATACACCTTCTCTCTGATCCCCCTCTTATTCAGAAACTCAATATGTTCATGTGAAAGACAGGAAAGTGCCTGTCAACTTCATTAGAGATTAACATCTGTTCTCTTTCTTTATGATTTGAACGGCAAGACGCTGTTTTCTATTTGACTGTACAGATGGTTATTATAATATGGCAAAAAAAAGCAACCTCTACCTCGACTTCTGTCTGTTATCAAACCGTTCTTGCTTGCTTTCATTGGGCATAATTTAGTTTGAATTTTATTAAAAAGAGCGTTTTGGAGAGAAGCTGTTGTCTGTGATGGAACATGATGTTTGCTGAAAGGACAGTTTCACCTTAGATATTGTCTGCGTGATGTTATTCTAAGCTGTTTTACCGTAGTTTTTTTTTTCCAGAGCTTTGATGAATTTTTTGTTTGATTCAAAACTGATTCCATTTTAATTTGGTAGACGTCAAAGACACAACAAATTCCCCGCCAATCAAACTGGACATTGAGATGGGCAGCCGACATTGAGATTCCACTGGGCGTCCTCTAACGCTGAACCAAGCAGGTGGCCCGGCAGGCTGTCCTGTCTGCAAGTACTGACCAGGTGGCTTTGTCATGGGGCTGTCTCCTGTTGCCCCCATCCTCTCCATACTGTATGGCACGTCGTGTGGCATGGTGACATATTGCTGGGCAGTTTGGACATGAAGTGATGTGTTTGTGATGACAGTTCAGGTCGGCTCCAATGTGCCAGCAGTGGTAATTGGCCAGATGGTGACCTATGGTTGAACCTGTCTGCATCCTCATTAGTCTCACTGAGTCCTCCCTGGCGTTGAAGGCATCAACTCTTGTCCCTGTGATGTTCTCATTATTCCACTAGATGGCGACATCTACCATTCGAACAGTTGGACTTTTCAGTAAAGCTTCTAAACGTTTTTCTGCAAGGGCAAACTCATATTTCACATCTTTAAGACTGCTTTTATTTCACTCATGTACTGCTATGGAAGCCTGGAGGCCTATTCCATTATCCAGCTTTCAACCAGATAACTAAACCGGCACATTCATCTGTGACTTCAGATCAGGCCTCTCAGATACATGAGAACTGGTGAATATAAGATCAATAAAGAAAAGATTAGGAATGAAAGAGCAGCAGAGGACCTTAACGAAAAGAAAAAAAAAAAGAAATAGCAACATGATTTGAAAGGGTGAAAGGGTTGAGTCATTATCTCATTCTCTGACCTCTGTATACCCTCTGCAGAGAGGGTGACAGAAAGTGAGAGAAAAAGGAGAGAGAAAAGGAGCGAGAAAGATCACCATAGATGGAGATAGATGGAGCGACAGGGAGGTGAAAGAGGAGCGGTAGTGTGGCTGTCTCCGTGAGCAGATGTCGTTTGAGGGCAGCGAGAGGGCAGCGCGGCCTGCCTTTGTGCCTCGCTTCTCCCCATAGAGATAATGAAGGGTGGAGCACCAGGAAGGATGTGCAGTCATCACTCACTGTCTGTGAGCCATCAGAGCTCAGCCCTGTGTCATCAGTCACCATTCAGCTTCTCTGGCCCCCATCGGCCCCGCCACTGTCATCATGGTCATTATCTCAGCCTGTGACACACAACACACTCACCACACTCAAAAACACACACACACAAACATGCATGTAGGTGTAAACATACATGAACACAGTTTAAACCTTTATTTCCCATTTAAAAAAAGGAAAATTTCGAAATATTGAACACCAAAAAACATATCACACAAACTTTTTCGGCATAAACAAAACTCTGACTATTTATTTATTATTATTTCTTTTTATTTCTGTATATATTTGTTCAAAGAATACAGAAAGAATAGGACAAACCTGGTACTTCATTTTCAGCAGCGGGTGGTTTGGTCAATATTACAATAAATATACTGAGGTCAGCCATAGCACTAGATGGCAAGAGTACACAGTTATAATTAAAAAGGGGTCAGCATTTTGGGAAATTACTCTATTTATGCCTTTCTGCAAGAAATCTACAGCAGGAAAAGGTTAACTTAAGAACTGTAAGCAAGCCTTCTGTCTGGAAGATGAAAACCCTCAACCTTCCCACCCACTATTCATACTCCCAAGTAAATGGTTTATTAAATATATACATAAATACACAAGTTCCAAACAATTTTTTCCAGACATAATCAGATTCATTCACTCATTTATGTTATCAGATTGACAATGTAATCACTGTCCTTGTAAAAACAAGTCACACAGTTTATGGATTGATTTCCTGGTCCAGCTTTGACCTATCCCAGCAGATATGGTTGTGAGCATATTTTAGACATTCCGGCTAAACTGTTAGCTCGTCCTCGACTTTCCGGCCGTCTGTGAGTCGTTGTAGTCACATTTTTGGTTCCGACATCTTAGTTGTCCCTTTAATGAACGCACCTTTATCATGACAGATGGAAATAAAGGTCATAATTGCATAAGATAAGAGTTTTAATAAACCGGAGTTGTCCTTTAATACATTCCAGTGTCAGTATTATACAGTCACTAATCACTCATCCTGATTTTTTTTTTCCTCAAGTCTTTCTCTCTCCACCCCACCATCCCACCCCTCTCATTTCCTGTCCGGTCTGTTGCTGCGACCGTGTGTGTGCATGCATAGAAAGTGTATGAATGTGGATGGGTGTGTGCATGTATACATTTCTGTGAGAGTGTATAGCTAATCTGAAGCTGTGGCTGGAGCTACCTATGAATGGAGGATCATGTGGTGAAGAGATGGATGGCTCAGAGCCCACTGCTGTCTCCTCTAATTGTAAAATATTAGTTACATTAGACTCTGGCTTGTGATTAATGGAACTTATTTGGAGGTTGCTCTCTCTTGGACCTCCCCTCTCCTCTGGCGGGAGGGAAGAACGAACAGCAGACTGAGGGAGTCGAGGAGCGACTGGAAGAAAAGCGACTAATGGGGACGCGAGGTCTGTTGACTTATTGTTAACCGCCTTTATGAAAGTGTAATAGGATCCTGGGTTCGCTCACATGGTGTCTGAGTGAATTTAAAAGATTTTCACAAGATTGAGTAAAATATGCTCAGTTTCTCGAGTCACATTGGATATGTAGAATCTGGTAACATCCTAAAACCTGGATGTATCATAGTACCCCACCACCACCACACAGCCTCTGTGCCATCCTGATGAGATTCAGACGTGACAGGCCTTACCCCCTCTCTCACCACTGTGTGAATATTGATGTGTGTCCTTTACGGCCATCAGGTTATTATACACCAACAGATGGAGCATTACCTTTTATTGCTCATACCTTCTGTGAGTTTTCTCGCTTTCCCTCCCCAAAAAAACCCCACCTTTTTATGTAGATGTGAAAGTGAGTGTTCAGCTGCCTACAGCTGTCTCGGCTCTGATGAGGAGCAAACAGAGAGGAAGAGGCGAGGGTGGGGTGAAAAGGCTTAAGCAGCCTTCGGTTTTTGGGAAGTGATGTCAAATGACATCAGCACTCAATGGTTTACTGTAACCATGAATCACAGAGAAACACATTGAAGTGTTAGACAGAGAGGAAAAGAGAAAGTCATTATATGAGGTAATACCTCAAAAATAGCTCACGTCTGTAGGTGTGCAGGTAAATGAGTCAAGCGGTACAGCTTTTGTTTTGATCGCTGTGACGCCCTCAGGCTTTGGTCACACGGATTATAACTGAGATCAGACAAACATCTGGAAGACGTTAAGCACATGCTTTGTTGTTTGTATCTTAACGTTACACTATGTGCTCTGTCAGGTTCACATTATTTGATTGGAGTTATGAGGCATCCGCGAAAAAGAGGACAGAGAGGAAGTTTTGGCATGCCTCGTCACCCAGCTGGAGAAGTGTGTGTGTGTGTGTGTGTGTGTGTGTGTGTGTGTGTGTGTGTGTGTGTGTGTGTGCGTGCGTGCGTGCGTGCGTGCGTGCGTGCATGTGTGTTTCTTTCTCATAAAAACCCACAATGTGTCACAGTGTTTTTGGTAAAGTTGATGCATCAGAAAGTGTCATTTGTTCTGATGAGGTCACACCGGTGTCACATTTTATCCTATTTTTCTGCAAAGGAAATTAAACTTTCAAGGCTACAGGAATCTTGTTAAAACCCAACTAAAAAGTCAATCTATGTCAAAATAAAACTTTTCATAAGATGCTATCTGGTCTAGAATACTGATATACATTCTATGTAATGTCAGAGATTACAAACATACATTTCGGTGTGGATTTTGCGTGTTCTCTGAGTTGGCTCCCTCCAGGTGCTGCAGCTTTTTGCCACAGTCAAATAAAAATGCTGAGGGTGAATTGATGAGTCTAAATTGCCCGTGGGTGTGAATGTGAGCACCATCGGTGGTTTATCTTTTTGTGTGTTGGCCCTGTGATGAAATGGTGTGCTGTTCTGGTTCGTAACCCACCTCTGATGGGACAGGCTCCATCGCCCCCCCCATGATGTTTAAAGATGTTTACAGATGATGAATTGATGAGTTATTTAGTGTAGTAACTATTTCAAAAATCAGAGTTGAGTTTCATTGATTTATGATTTGAAAACTAAGTTAATTCAAAGCAAAGCTTGAAGAACTTCAAATTCCAAATCTGTACTGAGTCTGTTTTTTTCTGCTTTCTTCTTCTTCTTTTTCTTCTTTCCAAGCTCGTAAGCCATTCCAGTGTCGCTATTGCCCCTATAGCGCCTCCCAGAAGGGGAACCTGAAGACCCACGTCCTCTGCGTCCACCGAAAGCCCTTTGACAACAGCCTCTACCCCGACCGCCGCCTCCGACGTTCACACACGCCGCAGAGGCCCTCCAGACGGCCTCAGAGCATCACAGGAGATAATATGTCAGGGACAGACCAGATCGGCATGACATCACTCTGCGGGACTTGATGTTGTCATGGCAACAGTAGACACAGACTTATTATTGTTTTAGCTTCATGTCAAAGCGATTAGAATGACTGAAATTGTTTAAAAAAAAAAAAAAGCCAACCTTGATGTACATTCCAGTGTTTACTTGAAGAGCCACAGTACGTATTTATCTGGAGCAAAGAAGCTGCATTAAATTATAATAATAAAGTCCAGTGTGATGTGAAAGTGAAAGCTTTTTTTTTCTTTGGTTGTTTTCATTTTGTCGAATATGTACAAATGATTTTCTTGTGTTTACATGCATCTATCAGCTCAACACTCATCTGATGAGGAGAATGCATCGTGCCGGCCCAAAGCGTGTGTTCTTTCATCCAGTAAATACTCTGTGTTACATTTTTGTAAATATCGCTCAATTTCCCTTCCAGTCCAGAAGTCTTGTCTATCTGTCAGGATGTGGTGCCAGATGTTCGTGCTTTAATCGCAGCAGATGTAATGAAGTAGAATGTTGCACACCAGAGCTTCCATTTGTTCTGGATCCCACTCCAGGGAGAAAGCCTCTCTCACATATAATTATTGCCCATTAACTCCTATGCTTCATGCCCCTCGTGCTGGAACAATGCTCAATTAAGGGGAACCAAGGAAATGGAAAAAACTGCAGAGAGTCATTGATAGTAGACTCAAATCCCCTTCTCTAAAATTTTTCTGAAAATTGAGTGAATCCTCCAATGTGTGTAGGTATCAGATCTGCCCAGTATAGTATAAAATAGGCCCAATCAACTTGGCTGTTGTGTAATTCTACTGTCATATACGGTAATCTCAGCATGATCTCAACCTCGACCTCCCGTGCCAAAAGTCTGCCTGTACAACCCAGAGATCACCTTGGGCAGCTGTGTGCCTGTTCATCCAGGGCCTCGTGGCCACAGTGATGTGACTTTGACTGACAGTCGACTTGACAACTCCATTCATGCGCCACCTGCTAGCTGTCAATCAGAACGGCCATCCTGGGGCTATTGATGGAGCTGTCGGCCTGTGTGAGATGTGTCTGTCAAAGCCCACCCACTGCCACTCTGCCTTCCTGCCCGGGCAGACTATGATTCCTTTCTTGTCCCCTTTCCACCCTTCCTTCCTTTCTGCTTTCTGTCTGTCCGTCTTCTGCCTGGTTTCCTTTAGAGAGGCACGGCAGCCCCTTAATCCCTGATCCAATCACAGATTCTTTGGGTACACATTTGTCATCCTCAGACCCTCAGGTTTTTTTAATGGAGTGCTTCACAACGCTTCTCCGGGTGACTACAGGCTGATATACATGTGACTTTTATCGCTGCTTCTTTTATTTGTGTGTACCCCATCAGCGCTGAATGTCATCTTCACCAATTCTTACCATCTGTTCTCCTTTCCCCTTAAGTTTTCTTCTCCGTCTCCATCTTGTTCTTCCTCCTCTGCTCAGTCGCCCCTGATCTCTCTACATGACAGGTTAAAAAAATCTGGGCAACCAGCTGACTGGATAATCGGAGGCCTGTCATACCTGTCAATAGTTATCCAGGGCCACGCTGAGCCGGATCAGGCTGGACCAGACCATCTTGTGAGTTGACCAAGGGCACAGAGTTTTGTACAGAGAAGTGGAAATGCTTGAAAAACTCACAGCTTTGCAGAAAGAAATGATGTCACTTGTGCCCCTCCAACAGCCCTCTGGATATGGATCATCCCTCAGGCCTCGTCCTGTCAAATCTCCTAATTAAGCACAGTTTCCCTTAAAGCGAAGCCCATTAATTAATACCGGAGAAGTTTGTTGATAGTGATGAATATTTTAGTTAGTGTCTCGCTATCGTTGTCATGGCCAGGATTTTCCATCTCATTTCGATCTTCCCTTCATGTATGCTTTTTTATGTCGTCTTAAGGACTCATTCTGTCATTGGCTTATTTAAAATGCTTGCATATAATCAAGCTTTGTCATTCGTTCAAGCCTTACCACCTTCACAGACATGTGAAAAACACATATGTTGAATTCCTATATTTTGCCCACTTGAGCTCTGGCTCACCTTGACCTTTCTGTGTGAATGACATCCTGTTCACCTGCAGCAAATCAATCCTCATTCTCTGACACCAATAAATAACCCTTCTCTGGAGAAAAGACAGACATGCCATCACGCCAGCTGTCAGAGTGGAGATTATCTATTGACCTATCATTAGAATGATGTCATTTTTAATTGATGCTAAGTGAAAGCTAACTTCTGAAATGTGCTAATTGGCTATAAAGATGCACAAAATGTTCATCAGCCGAAAAATTGTCACCATAATCTTACGTTTTGGTTTTCTCCATGCTTGTCCCCCGATCGCTGTCCTCTTCATTATTACCATAACCAGTTGCTTATCTGCAGACCATGTTTGAGGTCTCTTTCTAGCCTCATTGAGAAAGGCGAGCCATGTAGAGCTAATCAGTTTGAATAAGTAAAGGAAACAGTTTGACAGGCCAGGTAATGAGAAGTAATGAATCACTAATCACAGGCTCTCACAACCCTCGGAGCACAGATGAAAAATTAAAGGTAATTAGTTTGCGCAGTTGTGAAAACAATACTTAAAACTGTTGGCATCACATGGCACAGATTTAACAGAATTTATCCTCCAACAAAACACATCAACGCTGCGCCGAAGTCATAATACCAAGATGTTATTGGAAAATCTTTCTCTTTGTAATTTTACTGACTGATCTGATCAGGATATAAAAGTCTCCTTTTTTTTTTTACATGGCAGGCAATTTTGTCTAAATTGTAGCATGAAAATGTTTCATTTATATTTTTCCCCTCAGGATTTTCTCTTCTGAGGAAAAGGAGGAACATGTCAGCAGAATCCTTCTGAGATCCAGCTTTGCCAAAAGCAACACGGAAGCTACCGTAGGAGTGTGAGATAATATTCGTTCTCTACTCCACACTCACATAACGTACAGAGTGTAAAGTAATTCAGAGACATGTGGTCGGAGCAGTGTACCCTCCTCAGCTCTCTCTGGTTCCTGTGCTCGACAGGAGATTGAGGGATGCTTTGACAAGTATGCGTGAAACTCAGAGAACAGGATCCAGACATG